>NC_090346.1:27977778-28075278 GCF_035084215.1 Heptranchias perlo | reverse complement strand
GGTCTGTGGAATTTGCTGCCTCAGGAAGCTGTGGAAGCTACATCATTAAATAAATTTAAAACAGAAATAGACAGTTTCCTAGAAGTAAAGGGAATTAGGGGTTACGGGGAGCGGGCAGGAAATTGGACATGAATTTAGATTTGAGGTTAGGATCAGATCAGCCATGATCTTATTGAATGGCGGGGCAGGCTCGAGGGGCCGATTGGCCTACTCCCGCTCCTATTTCTTATGTTCTTATGTTCTTATGTACCCCAGTTGTGGCCAAAGCTTATAAAGGTCTAACATAACTTCCTTGCTTTTGTACACTATGCCTCTATTTATAAAGCCCAGCTGAAGGGGAAAAAAATTATCTGAGCTACGATACAGACAAATCAATTGGAATTGTAAAATGCTTCGATAGTAGCCTATTGGTTACTTATAATGAGTGGAAGATAATGCAGTAGAAATTGGTATGTATTTCACCCATTTTTGGGAGAAAATGGGCACAACATTTACCAATATCAGGGCGTGAGGTTTTGCGCCTGAGCTGCGCCGGGGGGCATGGCCGCCACCATATTGGTCCTCACTGTTTTTAGACATCCCTGTCAGCTACCTGAAATGAGTATTGGATCAATTTAAATATGCAAAGTCCTGCGCCTATTTCAGGACCCTTCTTCAAAATTTGAGAAAGACTGCGGCTAGTTTTTCCAGTTCTATATTGGTCTAACCAGTGCTCCTCAAAAGGCCACCAAAGGAATGGTTGGGAATTTTTTTAGTACCACTCCTGTGGATTCAGGCATTGTTAAAAAGCATTACAAAGCTCCATAGCACCGCTGAGGGCTACTGCTGACCTGTGCTTGGCAATCCTGCTTTATCCTCCACCCCCTTACAGGACTTACCCGAGGGCTGTTACCAGTGAGGCAGCAGGCCCAACTTTAATCCCAGACACCGGCCTTTGGAGGCCTGACTTGCACCAACAGCTTGCCTCTCTTATTAAAATCAGGCCCAATTTTGGGTGAGCCTTGGGTCTCCGGCATCTGGCGCGCACTTGCAGTGAGTCTACTATTTTGGGCCCAAAAACGGCCCAAAACCAATTCCTACCTGAATGTTCCAAGCTATGATTCACCAAAGATACCCACAGGAATGTCTGACCACTTGTTGCATAAGTAAAATTTCCCACATGCTGAATGATCTGGGAGTTGCTTTGATATATCTTTCAGTGGTTCAAATGTGATATACTGGCATAGGTACAGAAACCCTCTCAGTCAGAGAGGGTATATGCTCAGGTGCTTAAACAGCAGGAGAAAATAACTTTAAAAATAGGTAGTGAAAAAGGATGCAGAGCACATTGCAATATATAACGACCAAACAGCAGTCAAGGACTTTTTGAGATATATTTTTCAAGTAGAGACTGGCAGTAAATGCTTCATTGGATGACGACGGGACCAAAGACAGACAGCTGTTCTAAAGGTCAGATGTCACCAAGATAAGATCTGCTACAGGTCGCGTAAAATCAGATTGTGTAATGACATTTGTTGAAAGAATCTTCATTGCAAACCATTTTAATATGTTCTTAACCTATTCTGATGTTACAGTTCAAACCTGTTAAAAAAAAAATAAAACCCACTGAACACTATTTGTTAAATTCTTTTAGGGAACCTGCTAATTGCTCCAATTTGGAAGAGAAAGAACATTGTAATGCTTTTTAACAATGCCTGTATTTTAAAGTAGCAAAAATGTGTGTTTTGGCAATCAAACAATCTGCGGTGGGGTTCTTGCATACAGGCTTTCAATCCAAGCTGCTGATCTGATACAGAATCTTTATAATAAATACTCATTTTTAATTTTACAAACATAAAAGTTTATTGTTGAGATCTTTAACTTCATGAAATTGATAGGACATGTGTTCATCCAACATTGTATGTTACGACAGGCCCAAAATTCCTGGGAGTCTGCTCTGCTGGTGCAAGTGCAATGGTGTGGAACCCCTCCCCACTCTAGCCCCAGGTGGAGACCCCATTCAAAATCCTGGGAAAGGAGTCGTCTGCACAGCTGGGCCGGCAAAGGTGCATCAGCGGTGCCCATCCTGGAATGCCAACAGAATGCTGTAATGGAACCATGCCACTCCGAGGGCAGAGCGGCGATCTGGCACGGTCCCAAAGAGAAATAGCATCTTCTAGTTTCTGCTCCCAGTGCAGCAAGTGGGCCTGTTAAGGATCATAATCAACCCCCTTTGGGATTGATTACCTTTCCCTTGAATTGGATGGGCAATTCTTACAAGCCTCAATGTGACTCATGCCAGCTAGCAGTTGGCATGAGGTCCAAGGTGGACAGAAAGGGCATAATTTCCTTGGGAAGCCTGGAAACTCTCCCAGATACTCCCACTTAACATGGGGGTTGGGCAGAAGATCCAATCACAGCCTTCTGCTGTAAAGTGGCTGCAAGCAAAAAATAGGGTAGAATCCTACGCTATTGGGTTCCATCTAAATTCTGGCCAGATGAGGCTGATCTGCCCATTCTCTGCCCTTGATTTGGGCTAGAATATCTGGGCCTATGTATTTTTCAACTAAATCTGTGTGAATTCCCAATATCATTGATTGTGGTTGGTACAGCTGGCTGGAGCTTCAACATGTTATTGCACAAAATGGTATAATGGTGGTTTGACCTGTGATTTCCCATTCAGTGAGGCACCAAGCTTAACAGTGTCATCCTGGATGGGTGGCAAACTGAGGCAAAACACTTTCCTACAGGAAGAGATGGAAAATCAGTAGAACAGTCAACTTAGATGTTGCTCTACGCTTTGTAGAGGCAGGTTCTAGTGAGGATTATACATAAGCCTGCACCAGACACGCCTAAGCCCTCAATCTCTTGAGAGAAGATGGTTCATGGCACATGGAAACCACAAACAGTGCAGAATGGAAATATACAAATCAATAGTCCAGCGCATTATGTGTGCCGCCTGGTTCCAAGATTACAGATTTTTACAAGCTAGCAAATGCACGGTGTGATTGAAAGTTTGAGTTAGAAAATTCAGTGTCTCCTCTGGCATCTCAGTGGGTAAGTACACTGTGTGCTACTGCTGATCAGGAAGGCCTTAAATTTAATATTGGCCTGTCAGGCGACTTTTGGGATGCATGCGAGATCAGTGCTAGAAAAGAAAAATAAAATCTCCTAGGGGACCTGCTTCTCATCTTTTTCAAACATTTCTACTTGAAAGTACACGAGGACAGGCTCAGACTCAACCGTGGTGCACTACATTTAGGCATGTCAGTGCTCATAGTCCCATCTCACAACTGAAGAGCAGTCACTTGGATGAAGTACTGCAAGGCTGCCATCGCCACGGGATAATAAAACTCCAGCTTATGTTAGTACCTTCAAGAAAGGCGGGAAGAAAATTGGGGGGGGGGGGAAATCTGAATTTAATGATCAGTATTCAATGGGTTAAAGTTCAGTCAACACAGTTCAACAAAAAGGATATTTAAAAATCCATTATGCTGTTTTCCACATACTACAAAGAACCTGAATGCTCTGGTTACATGGCATAGAAGAGAAAGCATCGTGTTTTTAGTCATGCGCTTTATTCATGCAATTATGAATACTGTGAACTCTAGACAAATGCACACCTGATTCAAGTAGAAATCTCATTCGACCATAGAACATTCTCATTCTCTGCCACCATATGGCTGTCCTGATCGAAGCATACTATTGGTTAACAATTTATCAAGATCCAGCAACAGCGTACACGGGTGTGTTAAATACTACATTTCAGGGGACTATTGCTCTTTGTTCGTATTTTTGAGGTCACTTATTATATTGTATATTAAAAAAAATGACAGTTCGAAAAGATAAAGAGTGCAGTAAGTCTATTTCAGTTCCCCTCTTTAATAAAAGAAAGGACTTGCATTCATATAGTGATATTCACAACCTCAGGACATCCCAATCAAGTACTTTTAACAGCCAATCAAGTACTTTTGAAGTGCAGTCACGATAGAACGTACCAATCGTGCACCACTCACTTCTTGACTGAAAGGGAGGGCAAGCAACCAGCTCCTTCTGCTAGTTGCACTCTACATTGGCTGCTAGAAAATGGGCAAGAGTTAATTTTTTGACTAAAAATTCATAGATATTTAGTGGATCTATGTTAACTATGTTCCTATGTCATACACCCATTATATTGGTAGTGCTGGGACAGTAACAACATCAGTCATGTAACAGTGTGAGAAGGGGTGCCAACTTTTACAACCTGTTTATCCTACTACACAAGGGGTGACAGATCTGAGTACATGTGCACTGAAATGTAAAATGGCCAGTCATCCATAGTGCCAGTGTGTTTTCTTCTGACTGAAAAGAGTTGATTGCTAGTCGGCTCTCTTCAATCAAAACGACACAAAATAGCAATTCAGTAGAGTATCAGTTTCACACGTGTTACGCTTGCAATATTATAATGCACTTTTGCATCTGGCAGGATGAATATCATGGTAGAATACAGGGCAAAAATGTACATGATAATGGAAGCATTGAATATCACTCTTCATTGGTACAGTATTCCTCTGCAGTGCCCTCTAGTACACTTAAGCAAGCCACAGAAAATCTTTGTCACTGTAAAGCACGGCATGCATGTCTGACTGTTTAAAAATTACATTGGGTCAGAATTTACTGTAGCCAGCGAAGAAATAGCTGCCCATTTAAATTTTAGGAGCTTTTGCACGGCAAGTTGCTGTAAGTGAGAGATCAAAACAGTGAGGCGCCCTCTACAGGGCATCTGGGACCTGTGTGAACAGGGCAAGCAGCTGTGTATCTCCTTAACCAATCAGTTTGAAGAATCATTGATGAGCAGTGCAGAGTCTGAACCAGGAAATGTAAGTTAGAATAGTGAATTCAATGTCAAATCATATATAGAAAGCAAAATAAAGAGAGGGAAAGAAAGATTAGATTAAGGGAGAGAGAAAAAAGAGACAGAAAGAAAAAGTAAAAAAAATCTAATTTAAATATTTTTTAACATCTCCAACAATTAAAAGCTGAAAGAATAAGGCTCCACGCTTGTAATAGTTAATTTTTAGTGATAGAGAGGTTGTTTGGCAGAAATTAGCACGTATCATGCCGTTAAAAGGGTACTTAGATTGGAATGGACAACCCCTAACTTTTGTGGCGAGATTAGTTTGTATCTACCATGCAAGTACAGGAACTTCATGCCGTTCAATGCATTTGAAAGTGGCTGGGACAAAGTGGACCCAAAAGTTGAGTTCCTCTCGGCCCTGCAAATCCAGCTTTGGCCGCTGCCACTCCAGTCTCCCCCTCCACCGATCCCCACCCACCCCGCCAGGAACCTACCTACCTTCGGTTCGGAGACTGGCCGGCTGCCCTGGGACACTCTGCTTCCGGCAACAGCCCGCTGACCTGATGCAAATAAGGTCCAGTTCTGCTGGCCAGCCACCTGGATACTGCTCTGACGTAAAGTCTACCCCTTTGTTTCTTTAAGGAGTTAAAAGGCTTTACTCTCCATTAAAATCAAAACACTGGTTTGTCAACCATTATGTGACAATATATCTGCAGGCACAGGACAGGAGTCTTTTTTGACAAATGTAAGCTATTTTGAACAGCGGTACGATGTTCTAATATCAAAGCATATTAAACTGATATTTTAAAATGGCCCCAATTTTTCCATAGAACCTCTAAATAGCCTTTAGCTCAATTTGAAAGATTCAGTTAAAATATGGATTAAATATATTTTGTGAAACTGTTAACTCACACTGCATTATAGAAGATATCTTTCAATGTCTTTTACTACAAGAATACCCAGGGAAGGAACTCCTTTGTGAGACCACTACAGCATATGCCACCTACAATATGACAGCTCAAAGTATCTACTTCCATATATGACAATTTCTTGAAACAATTATGAATTAATATTCCAAAGAAAAACAGTCTATAAAAGTTGATCCCCAAATTTATGATGTAACACAAAAAAATACACACTGTGCAGACCATTCCTGCATAATAAAATCATACCAAAATTACATAACACAAATAAGAAAACTGACAAAACCAGCTGTATAAATAGAATGCTTATCTGTAATGGATATGATCCAATGTTCATCACACTCATGAGGTACATCCTTATAATTCAATAATATAAGCATAGTTTTACATCTACCCCCACCAAGTGCCTAGTTTAAATTGTGTGAATAAAAAAAGTGTGGTAGTGTTTTCATCTCAAGTTTCAAAAATACATTGTTCACAACTCCAACAAATTACAGGAAGTTTTTATCACATGTCAATGAAATCCATTACAATCGTTTCAATATTTTACTTATTTCATGTTAAACGTCATTCTCCAACATTATGTCAGGTAGATGAATAATTCAGAGCAATGAATTATAATTTTCCACCAATGTAGGAATGTAGGGATAGAGTTATCAACAGCCATTGAGTAATTACAAATTAATGACAGATGGAGATTAAACAGCTCAACACAAACAGTGAGGATCTCTGCAAATCTGTTTGATTAATCTGTACTTATATCTCACTGATTGCTCAGTAAGTCTAACTGTGGAAAAAGTCAGTTATATTTTTAGGTTTAACCAAGGATTCCGGGTAACAATTCCAAGATCTTCTACGCTGGATAATAATTATTTTTTCCTTATACCTTCCTTAACTAAGATTGAAACCTGAGCAGAGCTGGGATTGATCTGGCTCCCTGCTTCTCTTTGGTGCCACAAGCTTGTACTTCAGCATACTGCCTTCTGCACTGGATTTATGTTACGACAGTGATGTCATCGATACTATCACTAAGGCTATATCACGGAGGATTGGCAATTTAACTTTCATTTCTAGTTAGAGTTAGAACCAAAGAAGTAAGCAATTTCAAATTAACCACATATGAATCTCTCTTGGCTTTGATGTAGTTTACAATCACACTGTAGACTGTAAGAAAATTAAATTGAGAAATTAAACCAGCTTAATGTGAGAAAAATCATAAGTTTCATTGTTATCTTTTCCAGGTTTAGACAGCTACTTGACAATAAAGCTCCTAATTCCCAAAGTAAAACTGGCAGTCATTTATAGCATCTAGTAATCTAAACTGTGGATCACTTCACTGACTCTAGGAGTACTTTGGAACTTGACTGACATTTAGTCTGGACCTTAGCAAAGAGCCTCCAATATTTCTGCTCCCTTGGGACTGACAACTAAGGCTTTTCCTAACCATTTTAGTCAAAACCATAATTTGTTTTCAGCTACTGATCATCGCATAAGATGCTTTCAGACTATCTCGACTAGAAAGGATATTGAAAGATTCAAATTGCACCTTCTCCATTCAGAAATCATCCTTTCTCTACATAATCTTGTCACATTTTACACTCAGTCACATTTGACCAAGCATGTGAGTTGACCTGGAAATATAAGCATGAGGCAGACAAGCTGTCAAATAGAAAATGACCATGAAGCAAAAAAGGTTGCCACTCTTTTTATTGTATAAGACTGAAGAATTAATGCACACGGCAAAACAGAAGGGATAGTCTGAAGATCTTGTCACACGAACTCCATGCTTTACATCTTTGGATTATTCAGTGGATTTTTATTTTACTTAATAGGATCACAATCAAGAAGCAAACCTTCTGTTGAACTTAAAACAATTCTCATTTGCTACTGCTCAGTAGTTCCATTGCATTTTGCTATTTTTTGTCATTCTAATTTTGTTACTGCATTAAATTATGTCATTATCCTTGAACATTATTAATATGAATTTGATACATAGGTGTGGAATTTAAAGGGCATCCAATCAAAAATACCTTAACCCTTGTGTTGAGTTCCTTTGGATTGTGATTATTTTAAATAACCTAGCAACGACAATCCAGCTTTCCCAAATCCTTAAACTTTCATTTTCGTGCACAAGTGGTGATTTGTGAATACTTTCCTTTTGACATAATGGTTTTCAACACTACCCATTCTGCTCAGGGACTAGGACTTAAATTCTGCCCAGAAGGATGGAATAATAGCCTCTTCTCTCTCACACCTGATAAGTTCTCAAAGAGGCAGGATTTGGGACAGTTAATATCTTCGTCCTAATGGGCATAATTCCATGCCATTAAATTAACTGGGCAATTGCTGAGAGAGTCCAGAAAGATAGCTTGGATTGGTACATTGGTATAGATTTTCCTCCTGGTGCATCTTGGGTTTCCTATCAGTACTCTTGCAGAAAGTCTGATATCATCCACTTCTGTAATTTTCCATTTAATGGCAAGTTTTAATATGCTAAGTAGGGAAGACTCAGTACTATGATCCCAACTGATGTGTTGCTATGAATCAGGGTCAAAATATTTCGTTTTTCCGGGGGTTCCATGGCTCTTGAGTTGAACTCACAACGGAAGATCCGGATAACCCCATGGAAATCCACCCATCCCATGTTTTAATTTTAACAAAATGTTGTTTAAACACCGAGTGCTGATTTCATCATTAGGGGAATTACTGAGCCCAACAGTATAAGGGAGTGGAGTTAACATATCCACCAGCATAAATTCATCAATCTCATGCTCCTAGTGAGAAACTATGCTCCAAAGGAGCAGCGGTTCGACATAGGGCTGCAACACTATAGCCCTAATTGTCCAACCTTTATGTGCACCTCTCTCTGAAAGTGCAGGTCTGGTGGATTTACCCATTGGAAAAAAGGGCAAAGGACAGATAAAACTTTATTCTTTTTAACCATTTGACTTTTAAAGGAGCACCCCAAAGGCAAACTTATGCTTAGTGTCCACACTGTAGCCACTTTGGACTGCATTGGTACACAGTCAGACACAGACTGTATTGTTAGAAGGCACCCAATAAGTAAAATTAAAAAGGAAAAATCACCATTTAGCTGATCTTGCCTCTGCTGATGGTGATGCAGTTAAGAAAGGGGAAAAATATTAGGCTGCCACTTTCAGTGATTTCTAAGTATTGCCCTTTCCTTGTGAGCTATTCTAACTCTTAATGCCAGATTCCCAGTGGTGCTGGCAATGAGTTGTTAAGATGGAAAGACTGAAAGTATGGTTTTATCACCAGCTTAAAAATAAATATGTCACCAGTTGGTCCCAGCAAGAATGTCTATTGCATTGTTGGGGCACAGTTGAGGGCTCTTATCCTTTGCTGTACCTAACCTGGAAGTGATTCATGCTCTTGCTGCAAAATATAAAACATCCTTCATTCTCCAACACTGATATCCTTCATAATATTCATGCAAAAAATGTTTTAAAATAAAAATATATTTGTTCTTTTAATAGCTAGTTCATACATGCACAACAATAATACAAGCTTTCCATTAGACTGTAAAGACATTGGAGTAAGTATGGATACAGGAAGTTTATTTCATTAGTGGTCATAAAATTAGCCAATCAGAAAATTTATTGGCCAGTTTTGAAGTTCATCAACCAACCCATTAAATAGAACGATACTATGACACAATACCTTTTCCACCAGATTATTAGCCAAAACAAAATATATCTTGCTACATAAAGCCTGTATTAATAATCAGTGAACTGGCAAGTAGCCAAAGTGATCCCTGATTAAGTTAATGATGGATTACATTCCTGTGAGAGGCTTGGCATTTAGGTTGAGAAAACACCACAACGAGCTTAATTTAGCCCTCATTATATCTGTTTACAAGGACAGATTTAATGCACTTTGACACAAGTCCATATTTAGATCCAATCATGCTTTATAAATACATCTTATACCCCTAGCAAGATAGCATTGTGTTATAAATTCATGGCTTTTGTACAGAGAAATGAACTTTTTGGGAGTATTCAAATGTCCTTTTATTAAAACTCATGCTCCCTAAAGCATGGAATTGAGAATCATTTGTTCACATTTGCCAATATAAAGCTCTGACCTCACAATGTAGGTTCACCACCTATTTTTCAGCTTAACAAAACAAGCAGTAAAACTGGAATTTTATTTTATACATGAAACAGATAAAATTTCTCATCCCTCACAAAGTTAATACACATGAGGCTTTGCCAATTAGTTTACACGTGCTTTACTTGTTTAGAAATAAATGCATAGAAATAAAAAGCATTGAGCTCATGCATCTTCTAATTCTACACATTAATTTGAATTTGTAATAAGTTTGATATCAATTTAATATTTTTCACAAGTATCAGCTGTATATGAACTCAAGTTCTTCTGTATACACAATTAGAATTGTACACAATTATTTCACTAAGTATTTTGTGTCTTTGTATATTTTTTTGCCTTTTTTGACCACTGAACTTAATTTTTTTTGGTAATTTTCTTTTGTTACAGAACAGGTAAAATCCTATTCTGCACAGATCGCGATACGAGAAATACAAGTGCAATAGAAAGGTTCTAAGCCCCAAATCTCCAATCTGCTTTCCAGTCAAGCAAGATTCAGCACCAGGAAAGTAGTCTTGCAATTTTTGACTCTTACCGTAAAAACAGAGGCTCCGAGGGCAGATGAACACAGGTAACAGGAAATGTCGCTTCAAGGGCAGAGGCGCATGGTATTTATTGGTGTTTTTAACATAAATACCTTCTTTAAAACTTTCCATTTGCAGGAGTTTTAATGTTAAAAGCCCAGAACCAAAATCCTATGTATAGATCTGATTAAACACCTAGATATCTGCATATTTAGGCTAAAAGATGCCATATAAGAAATGAACAACTATGCTGTAAGATTGCCAGAATCATGGAATGATTCCTTTTCTGGTCCATCCAAAAGTCGTGTCTCTTTTTAATGATGTCATCCACTTTCTTCTCTTCTTGCACCAAAAAACTTTTGGAACGTTCACAGATGCAGACATTTTTGCACTTATGTAGCCTCTACTATTTTTATAAACGTTCCTTACAGTAAGACATTTAACAGGAAACAGAAATATGAGGGGGAATTTAACATTCCCCCATTGTCAGGAAAGGATCGGGGGAGCAGTTAAATGGAACGCTCCCCGCTCCGTTCCCATCGATTCTCCATTTTAACGGTTTTGGCAGCAGGACCTCCATTAATAAATGCAAATCAGTGTCTTGTGACATACTTGGGACCCTGATAGTATTTTAACTCATTCCTGAGTGAGATGCCCACCGTGGCCACCCTGCCACCTAAATGTATCAGGAGCCAGCAAGGCCCTCTAAGATAAGTTAATAAACTTTCCTTAGTGGAGCAAGGAGAAGCAGTAGTTTACCACCTGGCCCCACAAGGAAGGTCCAGGCCTCTGATGACCCAGGTTCTCCCCACACCAGCCTTGAGACCCTCGCACTACCCCTCCATCAGACTTCCCTTGTTGCCGGTAGCCTTCACTTGATGCCGGTGGGCAGCCTCCGGACCACCCAATCTTCATTTCCCTCTGCCAGCCAGCTACCACTTTCCACCTGGACCGGGCAAGCAGATGACCAGCTGCATTCACATGAGGCCTGGCAATTAAAATCTGCCAGGCCTCCGACAAAGACTCCAAAGCGGGATTACTGCCCGCTCCCATTGGCCTCCTGCCGGAAGTTAAAATCGGCCCTATGGTATTGAAATTACCAGGCTAAGGATAAAATTCTGTTTCTGATACTGTAATGAATATACCACACTGAGCAATAAAATTGCAAAGCTTTTAGAACATTCAACATTATCTGAGTCAGAGTAATAACAACAATGGTAAACTGAAAACAAATTTAAAATGGACACCAAAAAATAAAAGACAACTGAAAACTATCAATAGATATGTAGTGATTCAAGATGATATATTTGCTTCAACAAATAGTGAATTCTTGTGATTGGAGGTAATTTCTTGGCCAAGTTTAAAGAAAATACCAGTAACCTAATTTCTGGGTTCACATTCCATCCTTCTTTCATATTTGCATAACCATGGAGCTACAGTGGAAGTCAAAGCACTTAGTATTCCTGAAAGTGTTGCTCTTATGGTATGATTTCTCTTCGAAAAGCTTTCAGAAGTTTTTGTGGGAGCAGCTCATTCAAGCAGGTGATGTGCAAATGCTGGGAGAATTACTGTCCAATGTAAACATATTTTATATGTTAAGATTGAGAAGTTGTTGCTGAATTTAAGGCAGTTTTTGTGTTGTGGACTTTTGCTCCCTATGAACTATACTGAGATGGCCAAAATTCAACTTACTTGCAGCCTTACCACTACAGTTGATATCCTTATTCATTTAGGATACTCCAAGCCAATTTGCACCTTTCACCTGATTCATGGCAATTTTGACAGACTGAATCATTAAACTGACTCTTTGGATATTGTTCCAATTCAATCTAGTCTGCCAACTTAGGTCTAATTTTGTACCCATCCTACACAGATTGCCAATTTATGTTGGATAAATTATTTCAGTGCACAGTTTAATTCTAGATCTGTTTGATGTTTTATTTTATCAGTATTTTACAAATGAGCAATGGAGTGTACTTAATCATAGCTCTCTGTTGAGCTACTGTCTTCAGGCTAAATTGGTTTCAATCATATTTGTGGAATCAATGGCAATTTCAGAAGTCATTTTGTTCTCTTTAACAAAGAGTGCAAGGTAAATCTTCACAGAAAATGAATATCTCAAATGCTTCAGTAACATAATTAAAAAACCTCATCATCCACATGTAGAAATGTGCTATTATCCTAGTGGAAAAGAATATGCCACAATATTTTTGAGTAATGTGCTGTTACAGACAATACGAATAATGTACACAAAGGAAATTTGCTGTCATTCTCTACAATTCCTATTCTTTAAATGTTCATAGATAACAACTAACTAGTCTAAAAACAAAACACTGACTGAAAAAGACAACTATGTCAAGGTGCCAACCAAGGACACAAGGTGCAAAGCAATCAAGTCAGATTAGATCAACATAGGGCAGGATGATGAATCTCTCCATCTTTCCTGTCAAGCTACATATTATGCTATTAAACTTTCACTATAATGAAATTTTAATATCATCTCCCTCTGTAGTTTATATATGGCGATCTTTATGGTATTTGCCAAAAGCTTCACTGAAGAACTGCTAGGAGTCCACTGTGTATTAAGTGCAGCTAAAGATAATAAAGTCAACATGAAAAATACTCTAGATTTTAGCAAAAAGCTTTTTGAATGATGCCCAGATTTTACCACAGAGCAAACATATAATAGCTTCCATTTAAGGTGATGCCTTTGTTCAGCTGAACTCATTTAAAAGTTTGTAGCCATTCCCAAAGTAAATGTTTGTTTCAAAAATTTAAGTTTACTTTTTGCCAGATTAAAAACTTTAGCTACAACTGTAAAAATTTACCTTAACCAATGAAAACTGGGAACTCAATGCGCACCCTAGCAGCAGTTTAAGAATGGCAGAGTGAACAAGTGCTGAGCAATGGTGTGTGGAATCGGGTTTCAAAACAAGTTCAGCTTTTCTACTTTCAAAAATTAAACCTCAACTACATTGAAGGATTCTCTGCACTACCTGAGATAGGTAGTACCTTACTTCATGAATGAAACTGTATGTTGTAGAATTTGAAGGCTATCTGCTGATAGTAACTAAAAAAGGGCCCACCCGCTTTGCATGTGAAGTACTGCAGGATACCACAAAAGATATAAATATCACTGTGGATGCATCAAAAAGTATCAACAATTATTACCTGAAGAGGTGTTACAAGAAATTTCATCTGCTGCAACGAAGACGAACTGATTTCTGCAAAAGAAGATAAAATTGACAATACTGCTTGGTGACAGAGCACTTTTGATTGGAAGATGTGCTATCTGCCCACTGATCTGATGTTTAAAGATGGGAGGGGGAGATCTTTATTTAAATGAATGTGGGGAAAAAAGCTTTCAAAATTCAGAAATGATCTAATTAAATGTCACTGGATCATGCACTCAAGCATGTGAATTTTAGTTTGGTGAATGAATATGTCTTAACAATTTTTTTATATATCTAAGCAATGGTCTTAAAAAATCTGTACATAAAAATATTGCATTAAAGTTCCAGATATTGGTTTATTCTTAACTGGACCTGCCATAAAAAAGGTTTTGTTTTGCACAGTAAATTTATTACCAGATTAGCATTCAGGGCTATTAAAGAATTGGTTGTTTCTAATCTATTGCATGATAAAGCTGTCAAAATAGATTCTAACAACACTTTGTGCTTAAAACATTTTGCTCACAAATTTCCATGCAAACTGTAACACTACAAGTCTTTAGGAAGACTGGTATTTTTTTAGATCATTGTTTAACATCAACAGTTTACTTGTAAATCATAGAAGTATAATACTTATCAAACCTGGTTCTGCTTTTTTCACAAATTACTCTGATAAATGTTCTTTGTCCATTTCACAAGACATAGAAGAACGCTCATTAGAATTTGCATCTAAACATTCTAATTTGAGAGAAGCAGATCTATTTTACTTTGTAAGATACATGAGACTGTAAACTGTTCTTCAAATCCACTCCCAATTTCATTATGCATACAACTATGTTTTTTTAATTGGTTCTGAGAATGCAATGTGAATAATAAGATTGTAATAATGTTGGCTGCTTCTCATGAATTTAATTTTATCTTGCTCTACATTCCATGGGAAATATTTTTTTAAAAATTAGCTGGATTTTTCAAATCAAATTAAGCTTTTTCCTGAATTTGAATGCTTCACATTATTGCAAAAGAAAAGATCCACTTTAATGCATTTACAGTTAAGATAATAATATAGTCTGTATATGTAAGTTTTGGAGTCGAAGGAATGGAGGAGGAATCTCAGCATGGAACAAAATGATCTGCAAGTAATATTTATGCATTAAAAAAATTACAGCACACTTAATCTTTTGTTTCAAAACAATTGATTGATTATAATACATGATAAAGTAATTTAAGGTCTTAAAGTCTATAATTTCCTCATGTAGAGAACCAGGATTAACATTCCATTTTACAAAATTTAGCTGCAACCTATTATTTTATATTGAAGCTAATCTCAGATGATACTTTTTTCATTATGAAGTCAGTTAAATGGACAAAAGCATACATCAGAAAAGATAATGTATTACATACTATAGATTGAAAACTTGCATTCCAACATTCCCCTAACTGTTTTTCAATAACCAAAAACGAAGCACTTATTGCAAACATTTATGGGTAATTAGCTTCAGTCTACACAAAATCATACCAACAGCATCTAAAAGCATACTGGTGTAGCGCATGCAAACTGGAGTTTATGATACTGCATTCAATGTACAAAGTGCATGTGCATGGATTAAAAATGCAAACAGTAGTAGCCAAATTTATTCAATGGCATATATTTCGATCTAGTAATTCAATGATTTTCAAGAAAGGAACCCTGGTTGCAAGCTATGATACACAAGCCAGTACACTGTACACAACAAAATGCACCAATCAAATCAAAAACCACCAGGCAGCCAAACAAGGCAAAAATCCTTGCCCTGGGGCTTTGCTCAAGAAGCCACACAGTGAACTTTTGTGATGGATCTGTCAGAAGTGATATAGCTTTGCAGATAAACTGATTCCATCAAGTGAATATGCACTGACAAAATGACAATCCATCCCTCTTCCCCGAGACCGATAAGGTACGAAAGGGCTTCAGAGTACCACTAAGTGTGAAATGACAAAGGGTCAGCACAAATCCTTTACAGTGCCATTAGTACTTACATACTCTTCAATGAACATGCTTTCAGCATACTCGGTGACAAGATTTTAGCTATGGACATGCATTGTGTAATACATAGTAGCTTGAATCGGTTGTTCTGCTACTTGTGATTCTGTTTATAAAACAAGAGCAGTTTATCTTTCTGAAACAAGGTTTAGCACATATTAGGGGTGCAGTACTGATGACTGTATACTCAGTTAATTGTGTTCAATGATCTGTTGCTGTTTGATTATTCAGTACAAATAACCACTGGCCCTTGTTGCTTTTTTAACTAGTCCTCTGATTTGTGACCATTATGTTTGTATCAATTTAATTTATTTCTGTGCCATAGTTCATGTGATCTTACTGCATTCCAAAACTGCATCTGATGAAATTTACTTGTAAAGCTAACAAAAAAATTGCAGAAAATTGTAAAATAGTATTAAAATGAAACACATTAATAAAACAAAATAACATACTTTTTTGAATGTTCAGATATGCTTTCTACAACTGAAGGTTTATTTCTGTTGCACCAGAAATATACAAAATAACTCCATGATAATAAAATGCAATATAACATAATGTAAAAGAATAACGCACAGTAGTTTTGTAGGCAGACGTTATTGCATTCTAGGTTTTGTGCAAGCGTGCAAACAACATACATCTACCTTTCACATGACACAAATAAAATAATGTGTGGAGTGATTAGAAATTTGAAAACAATAGTATACTGTAGTTTCATTGATTCAAAACATTGCTTACACAGGAAACTCTACGGCCTTAACACTCCTGAACCTTCCAAAGCAAAGATAAACAAGGCGATCAGTAGATTTAGGACTTTCAGATATTTATTGTAAAATCAGTCAACAATGCAATCCAATTATGATATGTTAGACAATTATAATCTAATACCTTGTAACCATGCTACATTTTGTAACTGGCACTTAATATATATCTGCTTACATATTTTATATTACCATATTTCAATTAAAAATGCCCTATCCACTTCTGCATTTTAAAAATGAATTTCAGCAATTAGCAGGCATATAATAGGTATATAATAAGTTTCACAATAGACACTGATTCTCATTGCATAACCCACACAAGTAATTGTCCCTTCTCTGCTAATTCACAAGAGGCAAAAAAAGAAAATCACACAGGGGAATTCTACTGACTGCATTTAAAAGAGACAAGGAGGAACATAGTCCTAAATTTGATCAGGGTGCACATGAACAGCAGGGAAGTTATATCATATTCCTTACACCAACAGTATAGCAGAGGTTGAAACAAACCTAAAATGAGCCAAGCCCCTGCATGAACACTTACAGGGATGGGCATGTGCAATTTTAGGGACAACCGGAAATAATTAAATCTGGTAAATCTCTTCAAACGCAGCACAATTTTCAAAAATAATGAAGGCTTCTGTATTGGATTTCAATGAGTTAAAAATAACAAAAGTTTCCATTTTAAAGTCCATTCTGTGAAAGTGGTCAGTAGATCTCAAATAAATGAGTAAATGGATAAATGTTAAACTATAGTGTGTCAATCAAAATTCCATCTGGGACCTGGAAAGTATTGATAAAGATACTGCGTGCCAATTATAAAGGCAATTCTCTCATTCTCTGGCAAGAAATTTGAGAACAGAGATGGAAAGCGATGGTAGTATTGCTAGGATCGATTACTCCTGCTGGGAATCTGTGTGACATGTCAGTCGACATAAGTATGAGCACTTCAAGGGCCAATTATGCTTACAAATTAGTAAAGGGCAAGGGAAACTTGAGCCTTCAGTTCCGCTATGTAGGTTTGGTCTGTTCTAAAAGGTAGGGAACCAAGCCCACAATTAATCTATAAAACTCCTACATGATAAAATGTAGAGAGTTTCATAATAATATGGTTTTTGTACCAAAGTGCCACCAAATGAAACAATAGCAGATAAAAAGATCAAACCAGTCCCATGTCATCAAAAAGAATGTTGAGGATAAACAAATTGTTAAAAAAAAAATCAGTCAATAACTGGTGAAATATCGTCTTTCCACCAAGCTTGCAGAACAAAATAAAGACAGAATTACTTACATATAGTTACCAATAGTTACGTACTTATTTTGGAAAAAATTTTTTCCAAAGATCCTTGTATATGCTGTTTCATTAAATATCAGAAGCTTTTCACTGAATGCACACAGAGTATTGTCAGCCCTTACCAAACTGGAAAATCCAATTCTTGAGAAACAAATGTTGCTTGCCTAGTGAAGGTTAGCCAAAATGTATGTAGCAATTATGTATAAGAATGATAACTTCCATTGTAGTTAATATGTCTGCTTCACATGGCTGAAGAATGGCATGTCAGGGTAGGACAGGACAGGATGGCCCAGCCTAGTCAGGCTTTAGTTTCCCTTGGAGTGAAAAGCTTATACTTTACTAATCTAGCAAGGTTGCATGGCAATGTGAACTTAATTTATACATTAGAAGAACCTTTTAAACTTTATTAGAAGAATTGATAACAGTTATATCCCAGTGCTGTGAACAATGTAATCTAGATGGGCTCGTTTTTATTGTGGGTCAGTTCTAACTCCATAACCACATTCAATTAAAATGGCATTGATCCAAAGGCAATTGTCCATCCATTAACTCAACTTTCCCTTACTTACTATTAACATGAATGACTGTTAGGGCATAGAAAAAAACATTTTTAATTATCAGCTAAGGTGTATGCAAAACCGCTTCCATGACCTATTATCCAGGAGGTGACTGTGATCTGATTGGGTGACAAATTTGAGGACAGAACTAGACCCCAAAAACAACCTTTAACCAAACTTAATGGTCCGGGCTTCTCTCAATAATTTTGCTTAAAATCTCCAAAAGCTTCTCAATAATTTTGTTTTCAAGTGACATATTTTACAGCCAAAAATAAATACAAATAAATTGATGGTTCCTCCAAAAGCACGGTACTAAGTCATACAGACCAAGGTCAGTCCCAGTCTGTGCTTAGTTAAATGATTAATGTAAGCAATCTTACAACACCAGGTTATAGTCCAACAGTTTTATTTGAAAATCACAAGGTGAGTGACCTGACGAAGGAGGTAAGCTCCGAAAGCTTGTGATTTTCAAATAAAACTGTTGGACTATAACCTGGTGTTGTAAGATTGCTTACATTTGTCCACCCCAGTCCATCACCGGCATCTCCACATCATAGTTAAATGATAACAGCCTAGGTAGCAGTAGGAGTATTACAATTGTCCTTCATAACCTGGGCTAAGGATGGGGAAAAAGCAAAATCAGCCATGGTTCCTGCCCCTGATTGCTCTCCTGTGGTCCCTACTGGAAAATGCATTTGTGTGGATTGTGGGTGACGACAGGGTGGAAATAAATTGTGATGTTCCCCACGGTGAAATGGCTTGTTGGCACTCACTGTCACTTGGGTGAGGTACAGGAGGGCAATGGCCACCTGGGGAAGAGGAAGGAAGGTAGTCGGAGAGAAGATGTTTTAATTTTTTTAAGTAAGTGAGCAAATATTATTCTATGTCAAAAAATTGAAAAAAAGTTTACTTTGGATCTTCCACAAAAGAGCTGGTCAATGACATTCAGTCCCAATCCCTTAACAAAAGAAATCACAGAAGTTTGCTTCTTTTTTGATTGAAAATGCTGAAACACAAATTATTTTAATTGCTTGTGAGATTACTTCATTGTGATGAAGTAATCCAACATACATGAATTAGTTTGGAAATATTAACAAAATTCAAAAATATCTTTTGTTGGAAAAAAAATCAAATGAGGTATCAGACATTAATCAACAAAGAGAAAACTTTGTCTGTAGCCTTGGGCTGGTTGAGATGTAAGCATTGCCCAGTGCTTACAGTATTGATCTGTAATTGGCCACTGCCATCCAAGGGGAAGGTTTGGAGAACAGTAGTGTCATCCAGGCCTGCAGGAACTATTAGGAGGGAAGCAGCATATTTCATCTAGGGATTGGAGTGTCATATGAGGCCTTGAGTATCTCTTGGGGTGAAGCTGGAGCCTAGAGTAAGCCATAACTGAAGCAGCATGTAGTATGAAGCCACCTTCAGGAATGTGATTAATAAAGTTGAGTTCTACCTTTTCGTTGCTTATTGTGGAGGATGAGATGGATGTCTTGATGTGCTGCGTTTCAGCTAGTGGGATTGATCATTTTTCTCAGGACATTTTAGGCTATGATGGAAGTGGAGATGTTGTTTGAAAAAAAAATCTCAATTTATCTTTGTGATCAATTAGATCTGCTCAATTCAATTCAGATTGTGCCTAAACACTCAAACTCCAACCAATTAGCTCATTCTTACTCAATTTTTATTGGACCTTTTTAGATTTTCAAATTAAATGAAAGCAAATCTAATTTATTCTAGGATGGCAAGTCAGATTTTTCTTATTAGGAATTATAAACTTTCATAAATGTTTTATTCAAAACAGCTGCAAATCTAGAACAAGTCTAAACTGACAGCTGGAATGGAAGTGGCATAAGAGATATCAACTACCATTGTAGAAACAATGCCATAACTGGACCAAGTTAAAGCAGCTGTATCACTCTTAATGTAGTGGCTGTCACAGATTCACAACTCAACAATGCCGTTTGTTTGAATGATAATTCATCATTCCCAAGATGCCACGTGAACCAGTTCCTTTTTATCCCAGCATTGAATCACGTAAATTACAATACAATATATCAAAAAAGGAAAGGCTTCCTTACCTGTCGCTGTAGGCAGCAGCAGTGGCAGTGGCAGGTTGGGCATACCTGTAGGCAGCGTACCCACCCTGGAACAAAAGAAGACGCTCAGTCCATTTGCAATTTCATAGCATAGGATGCCTAGTATTTTCAACACTTATGGAAGCAGATCATGATTTATACCTTAACTAATGATTTCACATTTGATAAACTCAATGGCATATATTTGACAGAAGAAACATGAATTTGTAAAGCTGTTTGCTGTAAGATACATATAGTTTTCATTGCTATTGTACCATAACTTGTCACATTGTTTGTCAAGTTAAATCTGGCCTGAAGATCTGAAATCACAAAGATGTTTTGCAGGTGATGAAGAGAGTAAACAATAGCTCAGATATTGTCACAGTTTTAACGTATCCAAGGTATTGAAATTCTGGTTTAATCTACTGTGGCAGAGTAAATGATTGGACTCAGATTTTCTTGACAAATAATGCATGTTTTGATGGTTAATAATCTAAAATAAACACCAACATATTTCTTTATGCAGATAAACATAAGTAGTTGAAGGATAAATTATATGGACAGTTCAGTGATGCATTGTATTGGTGGATCAATGTGTTGAATCATTCAATGTTAGGGTGATACATCATGCCCATTATTTCCCATGCACAGGATTTCCAATCTTGGCCAAGTCACCAATAGAGGATATTGAGTAGGGTTCAGATATTTCTCTACTGGAATGGAGACAAAAATCAATGACAAATTCTTCCACACTGCTGTCACGCATCTCCTAAAAGCTGGTTAGGGAGCAGTATTGGCTGAGTTCTGGGATCAGGTCTCTATTCCCTCAACACAGGTCAGGCTGGCTGCCCTGTTTGGGCAAACCAAAAAAAGGAGAGGGAATAAGTGTTAAAAAGAAAAAGAAATAAAGTTCTGATTTAGATGGGCTAAATTAATCATTTAATGGCACTGTAAATCATTACTCCTTACTAAAATATAGATTTATTGTGTCAAGCCTTGGCTCATAACAGTTTTACATGTAATTGATTATTCTTTATGATAATTCATGAATCCAAATTATGTAAGTTTGAGAAATTAGACAGTCATTAAAAAAATCTATTAGGTTTGGATGTGAGATCACACAACAAACAACATCCAAGAAGAGATTTGAAAAAATTCCAATCCAATGCTGCTGATCTGAATATGAGCCTTGTGTTTGAGAAGTAATGGCTGTGTTCCTACTTGCTACTCTATTTAAAGGTACAAAAGTTCACTTTATTCAAGTACAGCTTACTGTTTTGTGCAAATAAATTGGGCTAGCTGCTGAACAAATGTTGAAAATACTGAAGGACCCGATATAATCCTCTCAAGATATCCCAAACATATTAATCCTAATGCATTTGTTGGCTCTGTTATTAAAATTAATTCTTTAAAAACATACAAGTCGAAATTAAGCCATTTTAGCAGAAATTGGATTTTAATTAAATTAGCTTTTGGTAATTTTTAAAGTTAGGTTAATTATGGATCTACAATTAAGCAACAGGACAAACAAATGCACATTCAAAATGAATTCTGTGCAGTGATGCATCAATTGTCAAACTGTGAGAACAGCAGAGCCTCCAGTTCAATGGGCCACAATGTTATATCAACCATTTCTAAATGATCACAGCATGCCAATTAACATACAGAATCCAGTCTCTGTAGATAAAGCAAACACCATTTATGATCCAATTAAAATGTGGTTGCAAGTGGCCGTCCCACCATCCTTTGGGACAGCCTCCTCACTGTGTATTCTTGCAAGCGCAGTGGAAAAAAAATTAATAATTATAAATGTCCTGATCACTAAGCTTTCAGCCAAGATTTCCCATCTGAAATCAACATTCATTCACAATAATTTTGCCACCATTCACCCCCAAGCTCTAGTTACTTAGCAAATCCAAACTGCCCCAAAACGGTTAATGCTCACTTAAAGCAAACCCTTCCTGCATCGACAATTGCCCCTTTTATTTCACAGTTAATAAAAAATTTCACAGCAATCCACATCAAATGTGATGTTTCGCTCATCATCCAGTACTCCATACCTGTGGTAACTTATAGCCATACACAGGTTCTTGATATACTATTCTATAATGAAACAGAAATAATGTTTTGAATGTAAAAAGAATGAATAACCCATGAACTCAATAAGCCATTCCTTTTCAAGTTTGCTTTTGATACTAGACCATTAAAAAACTTAAAATCCAAAAAGATTAAAAATTAAAAACTAAATTTAAAAAATTAAGCATAGTCAAATCAATGAAAGGTAGAAGATAGCCCTTTGAGTACTGAAGAGATATTTCTTTGCTATCTTATCCTCTTAAGTTGAAAATAATTCTTTTGCCCTATATTAAAGTTTCACATGGCCTAATTTTCGTAGTCTCTGAAAGATGAATTGTAATGGATAAGAAGCCAGAATGCAATTCATATTTTCTAATGTTGTCTAATACATTTTTTATATTTGTATCAATTAAATGTAATCAATTTAAACTTGGAGGCTGAGTCCTAATTGTGCAACTTTGAAAGAAAATCTCAATGAAGACTACTTCTAGGGGGAAATTGTAATGATACAGTTTTTCAATATTATGTAAAATGCAGCTTCTTTGCAAAGTTTTGAATATTAGTGTACTTTGTTTTAATTTATTTTGGAATTTGAAAATGTCAGTGTCCAGAAGAAATGCTACCATCTTCACCTGCTTAAAAGGTATCCTTGCTGAAAACTAGTGTAAAACTTGTTTTGTAATTTTATCTGAACAATAAATAATGTTAATTCTAACAATGAAGAATAGTTTTCACAAGTCGAAAAAATCTATGGTTCCAAGCAACAATGATGAGGTTTTCTCCTCACTCATAAGTCGTAAGGTCCCAGTGTCTAAATTCAGCACCTAATTTGGTAACCCCCAAAAATGGAAAAAGATGATAGCTGTAACATTTTTCCTCTCCCTTATATCTTCATTTTTGCTGTCTTCCCTCCTAAAAATATAAGAACATAAGAAATAAGAGAAGGAGTAGGCAATACTGCCCCTCGAGCCTGTTCCTCCATTTAATAAGATCATGACTGATCTTCAACCTCAACTCCACTTTCCTGCCTGATCCCCATATCCCTTGATTCCCTTAGAGTCCAAAAATCTATCGATCTTAGTTTTGAATATACTCAACGACTGAGCATCCACAGCCCTCTGGGGTAGAGAATTCCAAAGATCCACCACCCTCTGACTGAAGAAATTCCTCCTCATCTCAGTCCTAAATCGTCCACCCCTTATCTTGAGAATATGCCCCCTAGTTCTAGACTCTCCAGCCAGGGGAAACAGCCTCTCCGCATCTACCCTGTCAAGCCCTCTAAGAATTTTATGTTTCAATGAGATCACCTCTCATTCTTCTAAACTCCAGAGAATACAAGCCCATTCTTCTCAATAGAACAACCCTCTCATCCCAGGAATCAATCTAGTGAGCCTTTGTTGCACCACCTCCAAGGCAACTATATCCTCCCTTAGATAAGGAGACCAAAACTGTACACAGTACTCCAGGTGTGGACTCACCAAAGCCTTGTACAATTGTAGCAAGACTTCCTTACTCTTGTACTCCAACCCCCTTGCAATAAAGGCCAGCATACCATTTGCCTTCCTAATTGCTTGATGTACCTGCATGTTAAATTTCTGTGTTTCGTGGACAAAGACACACAAATCTCTCTGAACACCAACATTTAATAGTTTCTCATTTAAAAAATATTCTGTTTTTCTATTCTTCATACCAAAGTGAATAACCTCACATTTCCCCACATTATACTCCATCTGCCACCAACCCGCCCACTCACTTAACCTGTCTATATCCATTTGCAGACTCTTAGGGCTCGATATTAGGAGGAAGGCGGGTTGCCAGCGGGGGGTCGACTGGGCGCGTGGGTAACCCGCCCAGTGAATTCGGTGGGTTCCCCACGCGATCGCAGCCTAATTGAAGCCACTTACCTTGGCTTCCAGGTTTTGCGCTGGAAAGCTGCGCAGCGGGTGGACTACGCACCCGCATCATACGCTGTCAGCCGGAGGAGCCCTATTTAAAGGGGCAGGCCTCCACTGACTGATGCTGCAGAAAATAGGAAAAATTACAGCATGGAGCAGCCCAGGGGGAAGGCTGCTCCCAGGTTTAATGATGCCTCACTCCAGGTCTTACTGGATGGGGTGAGGAGGAGGGGGAGGAAGAGGGAGATCTTCCACCTGGCAGACAGGAGGAAGTGGCCTGCCTCTGCCACCATGAAGGCCTGGCTCGAGGTGGCAGAGGAGGTCACCTTCACCACCAACATACCACGAATCTGCATACAGTGCAGGAGGCGCTTCAATGACCTAAGTAGGTCAGCCGAAGTGAGTACACTTACTCATTCCCCTACACTCCGTCTGCACATCACCGTCCCCACCCCACATCTCCTTCTGCACTGCCAACACTACTCTATCACATCACTCCTCACACCCACTCAAAGCTCATCCTCATCTTACCTGCACTTACTCACCTTGCCAGTATTCATCCCACCTCTACCACTCAACCCAATCCTCATACAATCTCATGGCTCTATCTCATACTCACCCTCTCATGCATCTCTTTCATGGTCAGCTTCACTCAGGGCATGCATCGCATATGTATAGTAGGCAGCATAAGGCAAACGTGTCGTGAGCATGAAGGGGATGCACAAGGGTGTTTGAGGGTTTGTCATGATTTTTACTTATATTTGATTTCTGATCAACTCACATTACATATTATATTGTCACCACTACTGCCATGTCTTTGCAAATCTTGTCTGGTTTGTACAATAATGCCCTTTCTTGAGTATCACCATGAAGACCCACAACTAATGCCACCCATTGTGTCACTGCAGAGTAGGTGCAGGTGTATTTGCAGGGCTCTTTTGTGCAGACGACTGAGAGACGCCAGCGATGTCCCCAGTGGCACACTGGAAGGATGAAGAGGAGAGGTTGTTGAGGGCAGTGGTAACTTTGACAGCGACAGGTAAGAAGATGTTGCTCGGGCCAGCCGGGAGCAGCTCGGTATGAAGGAGGCTCCAGATGTGTACGACTACATGTCGAGTGACTCTGAGCCTCCGTGTGCACTGCTGCTCAGAGAGGTCCAGGAAGCTGAGCCTCGGTCTGTAGATCCTGTGGCGAGGGTAGTGCCTTCTGCGACGCATCTCTCTCTGCAGTTGCCCTCCTTCCTGCTGTGCAGGTGGATGTTTCACAGCACTGTGTTGTGGAGCTCCACGTGTCAGAGGTGGACGGCATGGCCGGCGAGGCTGGTGATGCTGTTCGCCCTCCGAGGAGGTCATGACTGCAGCTACGGCGGCCCCCATCCGGAAGATATACGTTTGAGGGGGTCTGCAAGGTAGGTAAATGTGTCTGCACACCGGGGTTGAGGTTGCAAGTTTGTGAATTTTATTGTTAGGAGAAGGGTGGTGCAGGCCAAACTTTGTCCAAAGTGACAGAATGGCCCCCTGCAATGAGTGAGGGTCTCCCCCCCACCCTGTCAAATGGACCTTTGCAGCTGCCACAGGCTGGTGGCTGCAACACGTCCATTTCAACTGGGAGTGTTTCCCCCAGTATGGGAAACAGGCTCAGTTTGGATGAAAATCCCACCCCTCCTTAAATATCCTACAAATCAGGTCTCCTGAACAACCTGAACTATCATATTCATTGCCTTAAGTGGGATCCCACTGGCTTTAATTGCCGGCGGGAGTCCCGCATGCGGGGGCTGCGCGCGCATCTAAGCGAGTCACTGGGGAACCCAGAAGTGGGCGGGTTGGAGCCGGGCTCCGGACCCGCCCCGGGTATCCCTGATTTTCGGAGACTCCCCGCCACGAACCTACCCGCTCGGATGTCCAAAAATCGAGCCCTTAGTGTCCTCTTCACAGCTTACTTTCACACCTAGCTTTGTACCGTCAGTAAACTTGGATACATTACACTCGATCCCCTCATCCACGTCATTGACATAGATTGTAAATAGCTGAGGCCCAAGCACTGATCCTTGTGGTACCCCACTAGTTACAGCCTTCCAACCTAAAAATGACCAATTTATCCCCACTCTCTGTTTTCTGTCCGTTAACCAATTCTCTATCCATGCTAATATATTACCCCCAACCCCATGAGCCCTTACTTGTGTAACAACCTTTTGTGTGGCACCTTATCAAATGTCTTTTGAAAATCCAAATATACAACATCCACTGGTTCCCCTTTATCCACCCTGCTAGTAACATCCTCAAAAAACTCCAATAGATTTGTCAAACACGATTTCCCTTTTATAAAATGTTGACTTTCCTAACCACATTATGTTTTTCTAAGTGCCCTGTTACCACTTCCTTAATAATGGATTCCAGCATTTTCCCGACATTGCTGTCAGGCTAACTGGCCTGTAGTTCCCTGTTTTCTCTCTCCCTCCTTTCTTAAATAGCGGTGCTACATTTGCTAACTTCCAATCCACTGGGACTGTTCTAGAATCTAAGGACCCCTCCACACAATCGTCCTTTGGTCTAAAGCCTGAAGTCATCAATTCTGATTCAGCTCATCTGGCAGAATATACTTTTCAGGAAAGACAAGTTACTTTGGTGTGTTTTCCCATTCCACAATGAGTGTCAATAAGATGGAGCACTCCACTACTGCAAGATACTCCATCTAGTGACTCAACTATGAACTGGGAGATTTTCTTCCAGGAACTCACTGATTTTGAACGTAAGTTTGAGTCATCAATTTGGACCCAGGTGCCCAGAATCTTCAGTTGTGTACCAGCCACCATACGTACTTCTGGACCTAAGACTCAGCCTACAACTCAATACAGTGTTAAAGAAGCCAAGCTTGCCTGAGGTAGGACTACTAAATAATGTCATTGGAAGCAGAGGTAAATAATATTTTGTTCTTCACTCTGCCATCTATCACTTTAATGAGCAACAGAACCATTACTGTTATATCATAATATCAGCAGATATCACGCTCATTACAAACACAAGAAAAACGCATGCACAGCCCTCCAAAAATAGAACAGGAATGACATGAAATGCTTGAAAACTAAATGAAAAGATTATCCTCAACAAAAGGAAACCCATTTACAATACCATTCAGTTAACAGGAAAGCAATGATAGATAAATACTGCTACACTTTGTGCTAATACTTTATGTGTTCACCCTGTGTGCATTTAGATACCATAACTATGAGAAGCATACAGCACTCAAAAGGCTAGAAGACCATTTCAAGTTAATAGTGTGAAAAAATATAAGGATATAGATCAGATATATATTCGATTTTCAGCACAATGTACATTGTGCTGAATGTTTTCTGACAGACATTATCACAAAGTCAAAACTGAGGTGCACTGCATAGTAACTTGTAAGAAGAATGGCTTTGGTAATGAATGAAGACTGTATGTACATCACAAGTACTTACATAAATGTCTGCACCATAAAATCCATCCTGGTAAATAACACTGCAAAGATTCACACACAAAAAAAATATTCATGTTAGTGCGATTCCACATGCAAGGGCATATACCAACTACTTCACCACAGAGGTTAGTCCACTGAAAGAATAAAGGTTGCAACACTGATGTTTAAGGAAGTTGAACTGATTTTTCTAAAACCATGTTTTTATCATACATGACTGTAACACTAATGGAAAAGAGTCTAATTTTGAAAACACGGAATAAATTGGTGGAAACGATGATGTAATAGAAATCAAGCTATGTACTGTATGACATGGTTCATTTGTCCTGCCACAATATGGTCTTGTCAGTTGATTCTGGACTGGCATCAGAAATGGCCAGATTACCAGTGTAAATGGCTCCTGAGCTGAATGCCAACAAATGGAGGCACGTACTGGTTAAGCAGTGGATGCAAAATAAGAGATTTCCCCTTGTTAAAAACATTTTGAAAGTAATTACTTCCATTAGAACAGCAGGGCTGATGATGGGTATGAAATGGAACATTTTTCTTCTATGTTACCAGTGTTATCAGCTGCAGCACAGGTTGGATGTAGCTCAGGGCTGACAGCATTGATTGACCAATGGACTTTAATCCAATCTCAAGAGAGCTCCTCCTACTGCTGCAATGGGATGGTTTCATTTTCCCAACAAGGCATTGGACATATATCAATGAGTGTGATTGTTCAATTAACACTAAATACAGAGTAGTTTTATACTCTGAGTTTCTATTCACTTCAAATTAGAAGGTTACCCACATTTATCTCATTAAGACCTTTGACAGTTAAAGATAAGATTGTTATTATATCCCTTTGGGGTAGATTTGAACAGTAATCCAGAAGACCCAGTTTTCTCTCCCACATCTCTTCCCCAACTTTAATGCAGCTGCTGTCTCAATATTTTCTGCAAGCTGATCTGAGTGAGATCACCTCTCATTTTGGTTGTTAAGAAACCAGAGAGTTTGTGCAAAGAAGAGTCATGAGGATGATCCCCAATGTCAAGGGTCTGAAAGACTGAAGAAACATGGGGGTCAATTTTATCCCAACCGGCCCAGTGGATGGGTGGGCAGTTAAAACCGAGCAGGTTAGTTAATCGTTCGGAACTCGCCCTTTTCCTGCCGCCTGCAATCTTAACCTGCAGGATTCTGCAAGCGGCTGAGGCACCAGAGGGCCTCATGAGTTATTTCAAATCGGGGTCCTATTATGTCAATACTCCCCCGCCCCCTTACTTCCTGCAAGACTCTCCTGAAACATCCTCCCCACCACTCACTTTGGAGCCAGCAGATGTGAAATTAACTCATCAGAGCGCTCTCCCATCGCAAACCCACTCCAAGTTAAAATCCCCTTCTTTGGCTTTTTAACCTGTAAGGTGGGATTTGAGATGTGATCTTATAGAGGTTTAAAAGATTGCTATAGAAAAAGTTAACTTGGAACATTATTATTAAACTGTGGGTGCAGAACTAGGGAACACAGGTCCAAACTAGTAGAAGCTAATTTTAGGACTTACATACAAGGAAATAAGGAAATTCTTCTTCACAGAGTGATCAATGTGTTGATTGACGTCCAGATAGAGTAATGGAGGCAAAAACTCTGGTACCATTTAAGGAACAATTGGATGCTACAATGGACAATGGATGCCAGGATCTCTCTGGATGGATGAATTAAGACAGGCTAAATAGCTTTCCTCATCCATAATTATCTTATGATCTTGTGAAATGGTGGCTTTGCTTCAGTTTTTTGAACCAGTGCCAATATAACTACAACCATTGGCTTACCATTTGCAAAAGCTTATTTAAACTCTAATGTTGTAACAGGCAATTTCATATTCAAACAAAAATAAAACTAGCATAAAGCAAATTTACAAAAATAAAGCTGCAAATAGTACTGCAACAATAGAAATATTTTGAATACATGCCTCAAGTGGCTTTTAGGATGTCCATCCATGATTTGTTCTTGTAACCATGCAAGCATGGTACTAACGTTTGTGTAATACATGGTTCCCGATATTTATGGGGAAACGGGAGGGAGCGCGGGTGCGTGTTTGCGGGGGAGAAACCCAGAAATACCGGGAACGCGGAGGTCCTGCCGAATTTAACAGCAGGACATCATTATCATTTTTTTATTCCGTTTCCCAACAGGAAGCCTTCCAAATTGACAGCCTGGCCGACTGCCGGGCGGGAAAGCCAATGGTGGAAGGCTGCAGCCGGGGCATCGCAGGTTGTTGGGGCAGGGAGTCGGACCGGCAATCAGGAGGGAGGGGGGACCAGGAAACGTTGTGGGTTTGGAAGAGGGGACCGGCCGATCGCAGCAGAAGATTTGCTTGAGGGGCTGGGGGGGGGAAGGACACCTGCTCCTCCTGGCCCACAAGCAGTGCTATAAAAAGCACTTACATGCTAGATCCGGCTGCTCCTGCCTCCCTTTAGCTGCTGGATTTCCCGAGTCCTGAGAAACCTGGTCGGCCAGCGTTAAATTTAAATGGCTGCCAAAATATCAGGAACAGAGCCTCATTCACATATTATAATGTTGGTCTCGCCTCTCCAGAGCGGGTTACTCGGACGCCCGAAACTCGCTGATTTAACACCATTCCCCCCCAAGTCTCTCCCGCCGTCATGGGGGGAGGGAGGAGATTAAAATTCCCCCCATTGTATCAATATTTTTAAGTCAACAGTATATTTTTGTGTGTTCTATCTGCCCCCTTACTGTTCCCTCCCCATAGCTCATACCATTAAGAGCTTGAACAGTCCTAATAACACCATAGTGAGGAAGCATATTGCTTCAAACTCCATTGTTTGCAGCTTGAGAATGAAAATGAGAATGTTTAAAGAACTGTTGTTTCACAGTGCAGAGGACATGTTTCTGGTACAGGATTTTTTGGTATCCCTATGTCAGTCTCAGTTACATGCATTTTATCAGTACACTGCAGGTTAGAGTCCTTCACAAAGCCACAGCTTAATGTTTCAATCAATCATAAAGCAGAAAGGTAGAGGAAGAAAAGCCCATCTAAATTCCCAATATTATACTGCTCCATTGCCACAGTCACAACCTCTAGAATTAAATGCATAATGATGGGCAATATTGAAACTCAGGTGATGGGATGTCTGCTTCCAAAAGGATGGCTGTAGATAGAGCTTCCACAGTTGTTGATCACTTGCACCTGTAACAAATGGTTTGACTAGTTCTCATCTGGGACACTAAATAGCAGCACCATTTTTTGGCACCTATCACTAATGTGTATGAGCTTCGCTGGGTCTTATCTGGGAAACTAAATGGCAATTGCATTTTGGGCACCTGCCACCAGGATATAAGTTTGGTGAGTTTTCATCTGGAACTCTGAATGATAATGCCTTTCTGGACAAATTACGGGAAAAACAGATTTTGTCAGAATGCCTCACCCGATGGCTGATTATCAAACGGTTATAATAGAAGTTGTGTTGTACTCTGCAGCTCAGACCATCCCACTATTCTGATCAAAAGAATGGCAAAATAAACAAGGACAAATTTTTTTTGGGGGTGGGCAAAGCATGAAAAAAAGGCATAAATCACCTTGCTGGCTTGGAGGACTGTTTTAAGGATGTTTTAGGACCCATCCAACGAAGCCCACATATCCTGATCAGCTGAAAGCTGACCTGTAGAATGAGAAACTAAGAACTGGCTGCAAGCTCTCTCTACTAATCTGAACATGGCATGACAGTCAGTGGCTAAAAGAGACAAAAGAATAAAAAGGGAAAAGAGTAAAGAAAGAACATGAAGAAGCTTTCAAAAAGATCGGTAACCTCACCTAGGATGAGTAAGTGAGGAAGGAAATTAAATGCTCATCTGCTGGTGTTTATCCTCCACATGAGCTTCCTCCCACTCTATTTACTTCATATCATCCCTTATGTACTTATCTAGCTTCCCCTTAAATGCATCAATGTTATTCGCCTCAACCACTCCATGTGGTAGCGAGTTCCACATTCATACACTCTCTGAGTGAAGAAATTTCTCCTGAATTTCATATTGGATTTACTAATAACTATTTATAGCCCCTAGTTTTCAACTCGCCGGCAATTGGAAACATCTTCCCTTTATCTGCCCCATCGAACCCCCTTGTAATTTTAAAGATCTCTATCAGGTCATCTCTCAGTCTTCTCTTTTCTCGGGAAAAGAGCGCCAGCCTGTTCAATCTTTCCTGAAAGCTGTACCCAGAGAAAGTGTGGGAATCCCCCCCAGCGGCCCAGTATAAAGGAGCAGCAGACAAAGGGCTCAATTTTAAAACAGAGCCGGGAAAGGAACGGGGGTGTCAAATTGAGGACAGAAAACCGTTTAGTACGATTTTGAAGTAAGGACGTCTTTTATTTTTGTGTCGGTTTCCCGTCCAACTGACCGGCCTGATTGACGGGCTGGACTCAGTTGGACGGGAGACCAGCCAGGGAGAGGACATGTTCAGGTAAGTCTGCTGGTAAGTCTTTGTTTGTATGGATGGGCACGGGGGCATAGGTGGGCATGGGGTCATGTGTGGGCATGGGGGCATGTGTGGGTATAGGTTGGCACGGGGTCGTGAATCATGGGGGGAGGGATCGGGGGTCATCGTGGGGGTCCACGGTCATTGAGGGAGAGGATTAGGGTCGGGGGTCGGAGGATCAGAGTGGGGGGGGGGAGGATCAGGGTCGGGGGTCGGGGGGAGAGGATTGGGGTCGGGGATCGGGGGTCCGTGATCGGAGGGGGAGGGGTCCGTGTACGAGGGGTTGGGTGTCTGCGATTGTTGCAGGGTCGGCGCAGATAGGCTTGTTGGGCCTGGGGGAAGCACTCCTGCTCCTCTGAGCCCACAAGCTGTGCCTTTCTAAGCACCTACCTGTTAGTCTCAGGCCTTCTCGCCTCCTTTCACGAGGCGTAAGACAGAAGGCCCGGGAATCCCGGCCCCCCAGGGTTGAAATCGGGGATTAGCGAAAAATGGAGGCCTGAAGCCCCCTTTTGAAAGGTTTTAAGGCCCGACCTGCCTCCTGGGAGCGGGTTGGTCACCCGCCCCTCTTCCCGCCCTGGTGAAAACCAGAATTGGGCGGGTTGGAGGCAGGTCTGAAATAGTGGCAATTTTCAATGCCCCACTGCCCCCAACCCACCCGTATTTCACTTTTAAAATTGAGCACAGAGTCTGAAACAGACAGAAAAAAATCAAAAGGTGACGTCACAGTCCAAGGCAGAGCAGCGAGAGTAAGTTACAGATAATTATTTTGTTTTTTGGTTCAGTGTGGTTGGTGGTTAGTGTTAAGTTAGTGTAAGTATTTAGTTTACTGGTTAAATGGTTGTTAGTGTTTAGTGGAAATGGTGACTAGTTAGTGAGTAATACATTTTTTTGCTCTCTAAACTAGGGGAGTGGTTTAAACTAGGAACCTATAAATTACTAATACTTAAATTAATAACTTAAACTAGATAAATTAATTAGTTTAAAAAAATAACTAAAAACAAACCAAGTGAATTAATTTCTTAAAAACTTTAATTAAGTAAATAAATAAAACAAGGTTAGATAGAGATGGCAGGGCAGGTGGTGTGCCAGAACTGCAGCACGTGGGAGTTTGTGGAGAGCAGCCTGATTCCAGGCAACCACATCTGAAGTAAGTGTCTGCAGCTCGAGGAGCTGGAATCCGAGGTGCAGATATTGCGATGAATCAGGGAGGGGGAAGAGTTACTTGCACACTTTGACCCGGGAGGCAGTCACACCCCTTAGGTTAGGTAGTGGTTTAGATTTGGTTAGTGGTCAGGGACAGGAAGATGTGACTGCGAGTCAGGCAGGAAAGGGGACCCCAGATGCAGTGGGGGAGCAGCCTCAGCCTCTGTCCTTATCCAACAGGTGCGAGGTACTTGCTACCTGTGTGGATGCGAATGAAGACTGCAGGGAGGATGCACAAATTGACCACAGCACCGTGGTACAGGAGGCCACTGAAGTGGGGGGAGCGAGAAGGAATGTGGTAGTGGTAGGAGATAGTATAGTCAGGGAATGGATAATGTTCTCTGCAACCACGACAGGGAGTCTCGAAGGCTGTGTTGCCTGCCCAGTGCCAGCGTTAAGGACATCTCCTCATGGCTGGAGAAGAACTTGAAGCAGGAGGGGGAAGATCCAATTGTCGTGGTCCATGTAGGAACCAATGACATAGGTAGAACTAGGAAAGAGGTTCTGTTGAGGGAGTTTGAGGAGCTAGGGTCTAAATTAAAAAGCAGAATCTCAAAGGTAATAACCTCTGGATTATTACCTGAACCAGATTAAATGGATAAGTGTGTGGCTGAAAGAGTGGTGGGGGAAGCAGGGGTTTCAATTCATGGGGCACTGGCACCAGTACTGGGGAAAGAGGGAGCTGTTCCATTGGACGGGCTCCACTTAAACCAAGCTGGGAGCAGTGTCCTCCAAATCGAATAACTTGGGCGGTAGATCGGGCTTTAAACTAATAAGAGGAGGGGAGGGTTCAGGAAAGGTTAAATTTTCAAGACTGAAGAGAAGAGTCAAGGCCATAGAGCAGAGTAGCAATATGGGTAAAAACAAGCAGAGTGTGTCAAGAAGGGACAGAGAGTTTAATAGAGGTAATAGGGCACGTAAGGTCACATCAGGGAAAAATAGTAAAAAAGTTAAAATTAAAGACGCTATATCTGAATGCACAAAGCATTTGTAGCAAGGTGGATGAATTAATGGCACAAATAGAGTTAAATGGGTTTGATCGATTAGCCATTACTGAGACATGGTTGCAGAGTGACCAAGGTTGGGAACTAAATATAACAGGGTACTTGACTTTTAGAAAAGATAGACAAAATAGAAAAAGGGTGGGGGGGGATTGCCCTGATAATAAAGGATGAGATAAAGGCAGGAGTGAGAAAGGATCTTAGCTCAGAAAATCAGGATGTGGAATCAGTTTGAGTGGAGCTAAGAAATAACAAGGGGTAGAAAACACTAGTGGGAGTAGTTTATAGGCTCCCTAACAGTCTTTATAGTGTTGGACAGAGTATAAATCAGGAAATTAGAGGAGCATGTAACAAGGGTAATGCAATAATTGTGGGGTGCTTTAATCTTTATATAGACTGGGCAAACCACATTGGCAAAAGTAGTTTGGAGGACGAGTTCATGGAATGCATTCAAGACAGTTTTCCAGGACAATATGTCACGGAACCAACTAGATTTAAAATAGGCTATTTTAGATCTAGTATAGTGTGTAATATGATAGAATTCCATATTGAGTTTGAGAGTGATGTAGTTAAGTCCGAAACTAGGGGCTTAAATTTAAACAAAGCCAATTATGCAGGCATAAGGGACAAGTTGGCTAAGGCAGATTGGGAAATTAGATTAAAAGATATGACGGTGGATAAGCAATGGTGAACATTTAAAGAAATAATTCATAATTCTCAACGAATTGAGGAATAAAAACTCCATGGGAAAAGTGATCCAACCGTGGCTAACCAGGGTAGTTAAGGGTGGTATTTGATTAAAAGAAGAGACTTACAATGTTGCCAAAAAGAGTAGTAAGCTTGAGGATTGGAAGGATTTTAGAAATCAGGAAAGGATGACCATGAAATTGAAAAAGAGGGAGAATATTGAATATTGAGGGCAAACTAGCAAGAAATATAAAAACAGATTGTAAGAGCTTCTACAAGTATGTAAAAAGGAAAAGATTAGTAAAAGTAAACGTGGGTCCCTTAGAGGCAGAGACAGGAGAAATTATAATGGGGAATAAGGAAATGGCGAAACAATTATTTGTTAAGAGAGGTTAAACAAATATTTTGTGCCTGTCTTCACAGTAGAAGAGACAAAAACAATCCAGAAACAATGGGGAACCAAGAGTCTAATAAGAGTGAGGAACTTAAAGTAATTAAGATTACTTATTTAAAGTGAAAGTACTGGAGAAATTAATGGGACTAAAAGCCAACAAATCCCCTGGACCTGATGGCTTTTAAAAGAGATGGCTGCTGATATAGTGGATGCATTGGTTTTGATCTTCCAGAATTCCCCAGATTCTAGAATGGTCCCTGTGGTTTGGAAGGTATCAAATGTAACCCCGCTATTCAAGATAATTGTGAGCAAGAAAACAGGGAATTACAGGCCAGTTAGCCTGACATCAGTACTAGGGAAAATGTTAGAATACTACACATAGTAACAGGGCACTTAGAAAATTATAATATGACTAGGCAGAGTCAACACAGTTTTATGAAAGGGAAATCATGTTTGACAAATCTATTAGCGTTTTTTGAGGGCGTAATTAGCAGGGTAGATAAGGGGGAACCGGTGGATGTAATATATTTGGATTTTCAAAAGGCATTCAATAAGTTGCCATGCAAGAGGTTGTTACACAAGATTTGGACTCATGGGATTGGGGATAATATATTTGTAAGGATTGTGGATTAACGGACAGAAAACAGAGAGGAGGAATAAATGGTTCATTTTTGGGTTGGCAAGTGGTAACTAGTGGGGTGCCGCAAGGATCAGAGGTTGGGCCTCAGCTGTTTAAAATATATAGAGATGACTTAGATGAGGGGACTGAGTGTAATGTATCCAAGTTTGCTGAGGATACAAAGCTAGGGGAGAAAGTAAGCTGTATCCAAAGGAATACAGACAGATTAAGTGAGTGGGTGAGAAGGGGGCAGATAGAGTATAATGTGGGGAAATATGAGGTTATTCACTTTGGTAAGAAGATTAGAAAAGCAGACTATTTTTTAAAAGGTGAGAGACTAAGAAATGTTGGTAGTGAAAGGGATTTGGGTGTCCTTGTACACGAATGACAGAAAGTTAACATGCAGGTACAGCAAGCAATTAGGAAGGCAAATGGTATGTTAGCCTTTATTGCAAGGGGGTTGGAGTATAAGAAGGTCTTGCTGCAATTATATATGGCTCTGGTGAGACCACACCTGGAATACTGCATACAGCTTTTGGTCTCCTTACCAAAGGAAGGATATACTTGCCTTAGAGGGGGGTGCAACAAAGGTTCACTAGATTGATTCCTGGGATGAGAGGGTTGTCCTATGAGGAGAGATTGAGTAGAATGGGCCTATATTATCTGGAGTTTAGAAGAATGAGAGGTGATCTCATTGAAACGTATAAAATTCTTAGAGGGCTTGATAGGGTAGATGCTGAGAGGCTGTTTCCGCTGGCTGAAGAGTCTAGAACTAGGGGTCATAGTCTCAAAATAAGAGGTCGGCTATTTAGGACCGAGATGAGGAAAAATTTCTTCATGCATTCAGTTGTGAATCTTTGGAATTCTCCACCCCAGAGAGCTGTGGATGCTCAGTCATTGAGTATATTCAAGATTGAAATCGATAGATTTTTGGACACTAAGGGAATCAAGGGATATTGGGGATAGGGCGAGAAAGTGGAGTTGAGGTAGAAGATCAGCCATGATCTTCTTGAATGGTGGATTAGGCTTGAGAGGCCACATGATGTACTCCTGCTCCTATTTTTTATGTTCATATGTTCTGGTATCATCCTTGTAAATCTTTTTTGCACCTTCTCCAGTGCTTAACCCTACTTGCCCGGCGGAAACCAGGTAGGCACTTAAAATTGGCCAGGTAACTTACCTGGTGATCCTGCACGGATCCCGCCATCTTCAACATCTGAGCAGGAGGCAAAGACACCCACCTGAAGTCGGTGGGCTCCTTCTTAAACATGCAGATTGGAGACCAATGACATCATCAGCCCCCAACTTCAATTTTAACTCTGGCCTGAAAGGATCCGGGAGCAGAATAAGCCATTTATGGTAATTGTTTTTACTTTCCTTGTGGGGCTCCTGCAGGCCCAAAACTTACCATCTTGCTAGTGAGCCTCCCTCCGATGCTGGCCGGTGGTCTTTGGCTGCCTGAACTTCCATTCCCGCTTACCAACTGCCACTTCCCGCTCCTTTTCCAGCTAGTTGTGCCCTGAGCGTCGCCGACCCAGTGCACATTCCCAAGTTTCTGGAAAGTGACTTTTGTGGGAACTCCTTTCCTGTGTGGTAGTTCCTCTTCCCTTTGCTTGGGAATCAGGACCCTTTGTTACCCTTTGCCAGTCAGCCAGCACTATGGCCAAATGCGGTAATTTTGCACTTGCAGGGTGTAGACATTCAGTTCTCAACTGTCACTGAATAGCAACATACAAACATACAAACGTACAAATTAAGAGTAGGAGTAGGCCATTCGACCCCTCGAACCTGCTCTGCCATTTGATAAGAACGCGGCTGATCCGATTGTGACCTCAACCCGATCCTCCCGTCTACCTACCATAACCTTTGACTTCCTTGTTAATCAGGAATCTATCTAACTCAGCCTTAAAAATATTCAATGACCCTGCTTCCACCATTCTCTGGGGAAGGGAGTTCCACAGACTCACGACCCTCTGAGAGAAAAAATGTCTCCTCATCTCTGTCTTAAATGGGAGACCCCTTATTTTTAAACTGTGTCCCCTAATTCTAGTCTCTCCCACAAGGGGAAACATCCTCTCAACATCTACCCTTTCAAGTTCCCTCAGGGTCTTCTATGTTTCAATAAGATCACGTCTCATTCTTCTAAACTCCACTGTGTACAGGCCCAACTTGTCCAACCTTTCCTCATAAGATCCCAGGAATCAGTCGAGTGAACCTACTCTGAACCGCGTCTAAAGCAATTATATCCTTTCTTAAATAAGGAAAACAAAATTGCACACAGTATTCTGAACATGGTCTCATCAATGCCCTGTACAACAGTAGCAAAACATCTCTACTTTTATATTCCATTCCCCTTGCAATAAATGACAACATTCCATTTGCCTTCCTAATCACTTGCTGTACCTGCATAACTTTTTGTGATTCATGTACTAGGACACCCAGATCCCTCTGTACCTCAGAGTTCTGCAATCTCTCACCATTTAAATAATATACTGCTTATCTATTCCTCCTGCCAAAGTGGACAAGTTCACATTTTCCCACATTATAATCCATCTGCCAAATTGTTGCCCACTCACTTAACCTATTTATATCCCTTTGCAGACTCCTTGGGGTGATTTTAACCCCCAAGAATAGGTGGGGTGGGGGCGGGTGGGAGTTGTAAATAGTTGTTTTTTGGGTCGCGATCGCAACCCGGCTTTATTTCTGGGTTTAACTTGGATGTGTAAAAGTACAGGCTTCCCCCGGGAATGCAAAGTCCGAAAATTTTGCAGTTGTGACCCAAAAAAACAACTATTTTCAACTCCCACCCGCCCCCAACACACCCGTTCTTGGGGGTTAAAATCACCCCCCTTATGTTCTCTTCACAACTTACTTTCCTACCTAACTTTGTGTCATCAGCAAATTTAGCAACCATACATTCGGTCCCTTCATCCAAGTCATTGATATAGATTGTAAATAGTTGAGGCTCCATAACTGATCCCTTTGGCACTCCACTCATTACATCTTGCCAACCTGAAAATGACCCATTTCTGCCTACTCTCTGTTTCTTGTTAGCTAACCAATCCTTTATCCATGCTAATATATTACCCCCTACACCATGAGCTCTTATTTTGTGTAGTAACCTTTGTTGTGGCACCTTGTCAAATGTCTTCAATATCGCTCCCATCTCTTTTACAATTTTTCTCCAGTTTATCAATACCACTATGATCAGTGATCTCTGAATGTTTCTATTTTATTCCTTGTCAAATGATAACACATGTTATCTCACCATGCAAACCTAGATTGATGAATGAATCAATCACACCCACCATGCATTAATTCTCCCAAAAGAAAATTACATTACTTTTACTAAGATTATGTCTATCACCTTTGGAACACTTCAAATATGAACAGTTCTCCCCTCCGGATCCTAACTGTTGAATATTAGCTAAGGATACACTAACGTGAGACTGAACCCAGGATCACAAAAGACTGTTGCCACATGACCATTCACTATAACAGGGAGTGAGAATTGTTTCTCAGGAATTGGTACAGTTGCAGAATTTGCTATATGCTCTTGTGTTGTGTAGGCATTCTGTCTCCCCAACTGTGCCCTGGAGCCTCTTCAGGACCAGCATTTTCTCACGTTATGTCCCATCTTATTTGAAGTAAAACACCTGGAGGTGGTTATAATCCAGTGTTAGGTACCAGTTCCTCATATTATTGGGCCTGGAGGCCTGAGGCCTGCACCATGCCAGAGATACTCCAATGTGAGTGGCCAGCGCTGGGAACTCTTTGCTCAAGGGTCATTACACCCCCCCAAAAAATATCAAATTAGAGGTTGCCACTTAATGCATTTGGAGCACCTATTTGGAAAGAGTGCTAAAAGAAGGGCTAAATTTTGTTAAAGTTCTGGCACCCCTGCCTGATGTTTTACTGCACCATGCCATCCTTCCCCCCTTCTCAGTCTCTAGGTAGAGCAAAGTGTGTCACTTAATTCTATAAGTGTCTGAGATCAGGGAAGGTCAGAATGAAGCCAGTTGAGATATTGGTGTTCGTGCGTGAGGTTGGTTCAGCCAGAACCAAAGATCCAAGTGGAACAGGCAACCCTTTTACCAAAGGGGTTCATCGACTCCATGTTCCAGAAGGTAACTCCTGTGTCCCAAGGAAGGAATCAGATGGAATCAGCCATGCTGCTCATATAGACATAGTCAAGGTCATCTAGCAGTGTATAGCTCTGGAATATTGCTAATCACACATACAGACCTTGGGATATCTGGTAGCATGGCATAAATGCATTCAAGGATAGTATTGATGCATTTAAGTGGAAGCTAGATAAGTACATGAGAGAGAAAAGAATAGAAGGATATGTTGGTTGGATGAGATGAAGTAAGGTGGGAGGAGGCTCATGAGAAGCATAAACATCAGCATTGACCTGTTGGGCCGATTGGCCTGTTCCTGTGCTGTAAAATTCTATGTCATTCTATGTAATGATAGACTGGCTATCTAACGCTGATAACTTGTCAGCTATATAGGGATTTAACCCTAAATTACCCTCATCCGATGCAACAATCACAGACTCTGATCACTGGTATAATTAATACTCAATGCCTGCTCATGGTGATTAACAGTGAGACACTGAATTGTCTGTGTAACCTCTGTTACTCATTTGCTATGTAACCCTGTCCATTAATGATTTGCTACTCACACTGCTAGACAACCTTGACTATGTCTATTCATATCTATTAAGTGCTTGTATACTGAACGTTTAACTTTAAGTTGTAACTTTGTAGTCAATAAGTTGTTTGAGCATGACTTGTTGTTGACTTCATCTTTGATGATTTGGCAAGAAAGACTTTACTCATTCACTTGGCAGATTGTGGGTAAAAATACATTCATATCAATCCGTACTGGTTAATATATGGACAGACTCAGGCATCGTTCACTCCTAGACCTAAAACAGGTTGGTAAAACGGGATGGTAAAATCCCAGATGGTAAGGAGTAAAGCGAGGGGGTTTAAGGATTCATCTGGTTCCTTGGCATATATTTGTCGGGATACCGAAACCTAGAGTTCTTACAACTTCAAGTGTAATCCCCATAACTCCTCCACTTCTAAAGCTGCCTCCATGAAAATTGGTTTCCTTAATTGAGCCAAACATTTCTTTGCACCTCAAAAATTGTTAACACTCCAAATATATGACTTGAATACTGCACCCATATCTGTAGAGGCTGAACGGGCATTGTTCTCATTTTTTGATCTCCAGCTTTCAATATCTCTCTCATTTCTTTTACAATTTTTCTCTAGTTTATCAATACTACAATGATCAGTGATCTCTGAATGTTTCTTATTCCTCCTAAGCTCCTATACACCATACTGTTTTCTCCTTCTCCTCCCCACATCTTCTTTGTGTTGAAGTCAGGATTCTGCACAATCTGCTATTTTAACTCAATCATTCCCAGGACCTCAAAACCAAAGATCACCTTACTTCTCTTAATCTTTCCTTCCTTCTACAAACCTCATGCTTTCAAAACCGAAACTTGACATAATCTAATCACTGTGTTACCTTGTCTCCCCTTTATTATTTTTGGCCTTGGTAATGTCCTGTACGAGGGACCTTGGCCCTTCACCTTAGTTTCTCAAGAAAGCAAATGGATTGTTTAATAAAAAAATTTAAAAATCAAACAACAATAAAAGAAAATGTAAGTACCCTGACCCCCAATGTTCAGCCACTTAGGAGTAAAATCAGGAAGCACTTTTTCACAGAAAGGGTAGTGGAAATCTGGAACTCGCTGCCCCAAAAAGCAATGGATGCTGAGTCAATTAAAATTCTCAAGACTTAGATCGAGAGATTTTTGTTAGGTAAAGATGTCATGAGATATGGAGCAAAGATGGGTAAATGGAGTTGAGGTACAGATCAGCCATGATCTGACTGAATATTGGAACAGGTTCAAGGGGCTGAATGGCCTACTCATGTTCCTAAGTTCCGATGTGCCATCATCAATAACTTAAATTTCCACAGTGCCTTTAGTACAAAAAAAATCTCAAGGCAATGTAATCAGGCAAAAATGATCAAATAAGGCAGCCTGCTTTGCTGCTTTGAATGACATTATTGATGAATAATGTTTGCTGAGCACTGACAGAAAAAGGACATCAGCTCATAAACTCCTGAATTTTCTGTTCCATTTTTGAAGTGGAACAAAATCACATACCAATTATTGTGATTTTTGTTTATATGCAGAGGTGCTACTTTTCCCAATAGGTACTGCACAGTTTGAAGTGAAATTGTAATTCTCGATTTGGTTGCATTGAACACACAATCCATTTCAAATCAGCAAGGATTGGGCTTTGAAGAAACATTGCTCAGCAGAGCCCGTAGAAAACTGGTCAATTATCTTCAAACTCAAGCTTTTAAAAAAATGAACAATATTTAAACAGATATCAGGGCCCTCGTTTAGGGGTCATTTAAAGAAATATCTGCTGGTGCTTGTACTCCTGGAGGTGATCTTTGTATCAGTCCTGCACCATTTATACCTAAAAATGAGTAAAACCGTTGACCTACTGCTGGTTGTTCTCCCGTTCCGATTCTTGGGTAAACTTTAATTTAGGCGACTGTAGCTCCTGGAGAAAATATGCAGCGGCTTAATGAATATATGCAAATTGGGGTCAAATAACATTGTCATCTCTGCACATTTCTGCTGCCAGTTCCTCATCCTGTCCACAAACCATGGGCGGTGAAAGTCGTGTGGCTATTTTCAGCGGTATTTAAAGGGAGCCTCAGCTGCTCTCAGGCAAAATGCTGCAAAGTTTTGGGAGCTATTTTGCTTGTATTAGGTTCTGGTTTTTGGCTAAGACCTCTTCAAAGTGCTTGTAGTGACTGTGCAACATTCTGATCTCTTAAGGTCCTTCTGGCCATTTCACAATGGGCAAGAGGAGAAGGAGCAGCAGCAGGAGCAAACAAAGCTGCAACTGCAGCGTGAGTAAATACAAGGAAGAGTGCTTGCAGGAATCCTTAACCTCCCAACACAATTTATGGGCAGAGGACACCACACTCTCAGTTCTCTGAGGAGCAGTGCATAAGGAGGCTGTGCTTCTTTAGGGAGACTGTCCCAGAATTGTGTCACCTCCTGTAACAAGGCCTGCAACCAAAGGCGACAGCTACCCAGCGTTACCTGTTACAATCAAGTCACTGCAGCCCTCAACTTTTTTGTCTCCCTCTCCTTTCAGGCTGCCACAGGGGATCTCAGCAACACCGTTCCGTCTGTAGTTCATGCTTCCATTAAGCGGGTGACTGAAGCCATGTTTGCCAGAACAAACATTTTCATCAAACTGTGGGTAGGTGGGCTAGATGGACCAAAGGTCTTCTCCTGCCTGAAACTGTTACTTTGTTGCTATCGCTTTCCCCACAGACATCCAGAAGCAGATCTGGAGTCAGGCAGGGCTGTCCTCTCTCCGCAATCTTGTTTGTATGTTGTATCGAGCAGTTTGCCGCGTCTATCAGGAAGGACGCAGGTATCGGGGGGTGGGGGGGGGGGCGGGGAGGATGATTCCAGGCAGTGGAGACTCTCAGGTTAAGGCCTCTCTGTACATGGACGACATCACTGAATTCTGCTCCAATCAGCAATTGGTCCATACACTGAAGGACATCTGCGATCGTTTTGAGCTGGCCTCAGGGGCCAGAGTGAACTGAAGTAATAGCGAGGCCATGTTCTTTGGCTGATGGGAGACCCGATCCTTTGTCCCCTTCACCGTCAGGTCTGACTACCTGAAGGCGCTGGAGATCTGGTTCGGGGGGGGGCCCCTGGCCTGCACAAAGAACTGGGAGGAGCAGATCGCCAAAGCCAAACCAAACCTTGGTATGTGGGTGGGGCAATCCCTCTCCATAATCGGCAGGAACCTTGTGGTAAGGTGTAAGGTGTTCGCAATGTTGCTCCACGTGGCCAGGGTCTGGCCCATTCCCCACAACTCTGCCGTCACAGTCAACCGAGCTATCTTCCACTTTGTCTGGAGGACCAAGGTAGAATGTGTCCGAAGAGTCACCATGTACAAGGCCTCAGACAAAGGGGGGAAGAGCGTCCCCAATGCCGCTCTGATCCTGATGGCCACCTCAGGGTGTGCGTAGACCCCCCCAGTAAGTAAACACCAAATGTCACTACATGCTGAGTTTCTACCTGTCCAATGCACTGAGAAGGCTGGATCTGGCCACACTGGCCGAGCAGGTGCAGGACGTCCTGTCCAGCTGGACCAACCCCCCCCCCCCCACCCAGCTGTCCCAGGTGGAGAAATTCCTGAGGAGGAACCCTTTCGACCACAAGGCTGTCAGACAGTGGTCGACACGAAACGTTCTGAGAGTCCTGCAAGGAAAGGAGAGGGTGGACTCGATCGGGCTTTTCCCCGATCAGACGGTCGATGCCATTTGGCAGAACATTCCATCGTCGGAATTGACCAATAGGCACCAAGATGTAGCCTGGATGGTGATGAGAAAGGCGCTCCCAGTGTGGTTATAGAATCATAGAAAGTTGCGGCACAGAAGGAGCCATTGGGCCCATTGAGTCCGTGCCGGCCGAAAAAGAGCTATCTAGCTTAATCCCACTTTCCAGCACTTGGTCCATAGCCCTGTAGGTTATGGCACTTCAAGTGCACATCCAAGTACTTTTTAAATGCGTTGAGGGTTTCTGCCTCTTCCACCCTTTCAGGCAGTGAGTTCCATGACCCCACCACCCTCTGGGTGAAAATATTTCTCCTCAGCTCCTCTCTAATCGTTCTACCAATTACTTTGAATCAATGCCCCATCCTTCCTATACGCACAGAATCTCAGCGCCACCACGAGCTGTCCTCGAGGCTATGGCCGGGAGACCATCATCCACCTCCTGATGGACTGCCACTTCATGCAGAGGGTGTGGAGAAAGATCCAATGGTCTCTGTCCCGGTTCATCCCCAACAGTTCGGTAGCACAGGACGCTGTGCTCTATGGGCTGTCCCCCGGGACGCACACCGAGACAAATATCAGCTGCTGCTGGAAGACCATCAACTCGGTGAAGGAGGCCCTTTGGTCCGCCCGAAACATGCTGGTCTTCCAGCTGAAGGAGCTGTCCACGACCGAGTGTTGCTGACTGGCACACTCCAAGATCCAGGAGTACGTGCTGCCGGACGCACTGAAGCGAGGTGCAGCCTATGCAAAGGCCCTATAGGGAAAGGCCACCGTATAAAGCCACCCCACCTTGTATTGTACAGAATGTATTAGAAAATATGTACTGAGTTTTAAAATTGTAACAATGAGATCATAGTGTATATGATCTGTACCGTATTGCTTTGAACGCTGGGCTGCATTTTGTGCCCTCTATTTGAACTGTGTGTAAACCGTGTGTATCTTTAAATTTTATGAAATAAAGATAGAGGATGGCAAGGAAATGGGAGTGCTCCAACACTTGCCTGTAACCAGAGCTCTTTGGCAGCAGCTCATTGAAGAATGTTTCAGCTGAACAATTCCTGATCCACTGCATTAACAGTCATGTCCAACATCTCTCCCAATCCTTCCAACCTCAAGTAAACTACAACTACCCAAAGACCAACATTAATATTCCATAGATAGGGTGAAAATCAACCCTACACGTCCATGTTTCAGCAGTGAGTGTCATGGTTTGAACTAATGATAATTACACATTTCCTCCCTGTGCTTACTGCACTTCTTCTGAACACCTTAGGTTAAACTTTTGCCTTAATCGCTTGGGCAGCAATCTGGCTTCTACAAAGGGTGGGCAACCCACTCCACCAGATTATCGCCCAGGCAATGAAAGTGAGAATCTAGCCCTCTGTGCCCATTTACACCATCCATTTGGACACAATCATCACTTTTGCTAAAGCAAATAATGCTTGTAACTGGGACAGAGAGAACTATTTCAGTATTTCTTTTTTGTAAGAACAGAGGATCGATTTTAACCCACCTCACCCGACAGGAATGGGGAGGGGGCCTTTTAAAAGAGAGCATTCTGCCTTACCGCACTGTTCCCACTGGAATCCTGCTGGCCACCATTTGAACTGCTCACTGCAATTAGGTGGCAGAGGCGCCTGTTGCCTGCATGCAAGAGCCTCATGAATTAATGCAAACTGGGGTCAATGGGACCCCGATTATTTTTTAACCCGGGCCTGAGCAGGGAAGCCACTATGGCTTTCCCATCAGATGCAAACAGGCCCTTCGAGGTAAGTGAAAAACTTTTGAGTGTGGGGCCAGGAGGAGCAAGAGTTCTCCTCTGGGTCCCATAAAGTAAGTTGCGGCCTCCCCTGCCCCGGACTCCTCGCCCTTCCTTCCATAAGACCCTTCCATAACCCCCTCCCCAGCAAGTCTTTCTTTGGTGCCGTCCAGGGGCCTCCAACTACTTGAGCTTCCGCTCTCACCTACAATACCTTGGGCCTCAATCGTAGATCGGTGAGTATATTTTCCACTTGCTTCGCCATTCCTGCCTGTCCGAATGTGTTTGGGCGCAAATAGACATTCATTTTAGATTTTTAGGGAAGAAAATATTTAAATTTAATATTGCACTTTTATTCCTTTCTGGGAAAGGATCATTTTTTTTGGTTTGAGATAAAATCTTTTGAGAAGTCCTTTTTGGTTTGGATCCCTATTTATCTCTGGAGATTGAACTTGTATTTATGTAGACCAATCATTTCAACTGGATACTTAGGGAGGACCAGGGATTACAAGTTATGTAAGGACAGAACTAAATTGGATGTTAGGTGGTTCTTCTTTTCGCAGAAAGCAGTGGATCGGTGGGAACAAGTTGCCAGCTCAGTCGGTGAATGTCGATTCACTAAATTCCGTCTAGCGAGAGCTGGACTTGTTTATGGTTGGGGCCGAGATCTCCTTGTACAAGAGGTAGGTTTCCTGTTAAATAAATCAGGCCAATATGATCTCTTGGACTAGTTTTGATCGCCAAAGGGGCCAGAGAGGAATTTTCCAGGTTTTTTCCCCCTAATTGGCCTGGGTTTTTATCTGTTTTTCCAGGTGGGTGGGGAGTGTCTGTATTGTGATGTATCAGGCATCACAACTGTGTGGAACAGGCTGGATGGACCAGTAGGTCATTTCCTGTCCATCATTTTCATATACATCATTATATATCTACCTCAATAATCCACAATCGTTTTTTCCATTGCCCTACTGACCATTCCTCTATCTTGTTACCTTCAACAGAATCTTATGTCTATCTCTATTGTCTTGATAGCTTTTTTTTGGCACCTGATGAAATACTTCTTCTTACGGTTAATTTGTCAATATATATACATAAATATTTCCACACATTACAAAAATCCACATTTTGCACACAATGTAATTCTGGAATCAATAGTTTTATGTTTGTGCATGTAAAGGGCAAAATTGGAACCGTGGATTTAAAAGCAAGAGGAAATGTTTTAGAAATGTATTTAAAATGTATAAAATTTGTTTTAAGTTGTTTTTCAGTCGTCAAAATGCATTTTACAGAGAAAAATGTATAAAAACCAAGCAATACAATTTGCATTGTCATTCCAATATACCTGAATCCAAGGGGTTTGAAATTGGACCTCATTGCGCCCATTTTATGGGCATAAAACAGGTGCAACTAAATCCAATTTCGGGACAAAAATTGGGTCAAGCCATTTTTCAGATGTCCCTGTTGGCCACCTAAAATAGACATTAGGTTCCTCACATATTCAAATAAGGGCCTAATACCTTTTTTAGGCCCCCTCGCAGAAATCGCAGAAATTCGTCTGTGATGACCGGGGACCGTGTTGGGCCTGCCCTGCTTAGGATTCTTCAGCTGCCTCTGCAGCTTAAGCAGTGGCCGCTAACAACTCAATTAGCCCGCCATCCCTTTCTCCTTTCCCTCCTCCCAGCATATACCTGAGGGCCGCTGCCGGTGAGGCAGATGGCCCGAAATTCATACACCAGAAGGGCGAGCTGCCTAGGAGGTGTGCCAGCCACTGGCAGTTCATCCTCATTATTTAGATGAGGCCATAGGCCCAATTGTGGGTCAGCCTCGGGCCTCCCGATTTGGGCCTGTGTTGAGGCACATCGCCACCTTCGTGTCCGAAACCAGGCAGTGAAGAATTTCCACTCCAAGAGTATAAAGACCCCCTGGTGTATAATTATGATAATTCCAATCTCCACTCTCCGGCATCAAGAATAATTTTCCACGCAGAATTTATGGGATCATTCTAACCTTACCCGCCTGGTGAGATATTGATGGGATCAGATCGGCCGTCCAGTTTACACCCCGTCCAATGTTACTTTCCATTGAAGCCGGGCAGGTTAGGTTAAAATTACCCCTTTAGTCTGGTGTTAAATGAGTTAAACTACAAATATCGAAATGTGGCCCTGAACAACTGTGAACAGGTGAGAACTTCATCTCCATTCCTTGGAGTGCAACTTGGATCCCAAAAGTGATGGGAAGGTTTGAGTTGTAAAGAAATAGCCCTTCAATGAGAAATTTTACAATTTATGAAGTAACTACATGAAGGGTTTTAAGACTCAAGCATTGTAAAAGAAAAGGTTACTAATATTTGTGACAGTTGAATTAACTGTGCAGCGAAGATTCACCAGACTGATTCCTGGGATGGCAGAACTGTTGTATGAGGAGAGATTGGGTCGACTCAGCCTTTATTCACTCGAGTTTAGAAGAATGAGAGGGGATCTTATTGAAACATATAAAATTTTGACAGGGCTAGACAGACTGGATGCAGGGAGGATGTTTCCCCTGGCTGGGGGGTCCAGAACGAGGGGTCATAGTCTCAGGATACGGAATAGGACATTTAGGACTGAGATGAGGAGTGAGATGAGGGTGGTGAACCTGTGGAATTCTCTACCACAGAAGGCTGTGGAGGCCAAGTCACTGAATATATTTAAGAAGGAGCTAGATAGATTTCTAGACACAAAAGGCATCAAGGTGTATGGGGAGAGAGCGGGAATATGGTATTGAGAAAGAGGATCAGCCATGATCATATTGAATGGCGAAGCAGGCTCGAAGGGCCGAATGGCCTACCCCTGCTCCTATTTTTTATGTTTCTACATTTCTATCGTGATAGTTGAATTAATCTATGAGCCTATGAAGATCAGCAAAAAATGGAATAATTATAGTTTTCATTTGCTAAAACATGGAAATTGTTTTCTGAACTCTGTCCAACCTCCTTAAGAACCAGATGTTTGCAATCACCAAAAGAAATACATATTCGATCCTTATTACTCATGTTCTACAATATTCAATCCCTTACATAATGATGTATGACATATAAACGCTTAACATCAATGTCCATGGCAGGACAAATCACAGTTATCTTTCATTACTTTGGGCAAGATGCATCGCTGGTTGCATGCTGCGTCAGTTTCTATGGTGAGCCAAGACCATCATGCACTGTACTGACAAACTCTTCTGGCTTCTCAAATTACTTGCTAACTTCTTGATACTGCACTCACCCGCCATAGGCTGGTATGGGAGGAGGGGGTGCAGCTGCACGAAATGTGTTATAAATTGTACGTCCTCGACCCCTCAGGTGTGCTCCTCGGTAGGCGGCAGCTGCAGTTGCGGCTGGATAAGGGAAGCCAGGAACTAAAAGAGATAAAACAAAACGGTTACCACACTATGTATTTTACCACTTATTAATCGGCAAGATAATCCTTCCATTTAAATTTCCACAGATGGCATTGTTTTCGTTCACTTGGGTAAGGAACTCACATGTTGAGGGAGCACAAAGTTACTGAAGATGTCCAAGGCTAAACAACAGGCTAAGAAAAAAGCCAATGCAAATCATAGGCGGGAACATTTCCATTTATAAGATCCTGTAGCATTTCCGAAAGTTGCACACAAGATTCTATAGCATCCCAAAAGTTTTTTTTGACAGGACAAAGATCTATTTTTTTAAGTCAATTGCACATCATAAAAAAATCATGTTAAAATATTCAATCAAGTCAATTTGATACAAATCAGTATGGCGCATCTGTGAACTGCTTACACATCACAGAATCTTTTCCAAAAGAAGCAAATCTTAAAATGCATTTTACACAGAAAAAGGTGGTACTTAGATTCCAGCAGAAACAGACACTGAGAGGTCACTGTGCTGGTGTGTTTAATAGAGTCTGACAGAACCTAAAGCATTAATCTGCTATGACCTGACCCTATCGGTGCATTGTAAAAGTCTTGGAATCACGATGGGCATGATTTTAGCCTGGAGCCGGGAAGAGAGCTGGGATTGACAGGCTGGCTTTCAGTCAGACGGGAAAAGAGGAAGAGAACGTGATCAGGTAAGTGTTAGATTGGGAGGGGGGGCTCATCGGGTTGGGGGAGTTGGGGATCACTGGGGGCTGTCAGTCATCAGGGGGCTGTCAGTCATCGGGGAGGTGTCAGTCATCAGGGGTCTGTCAGTCATCAGGGGGCTGTCAGTCATCGAGGGGGTCAGTCACTGGGGAGGCTGTCAGTCATTGGGGAGGTCAGTCATCAGGGGGCTGTCAGTCATCAGGGGGCTGTCAGTCATCAGGTGGCTGTCAGTCATCGAGGGGGTCAGTCACTGGGGAGGGTGTCAGTCATCGGAGGGTGTCAGTCATCGGAGGGTGTCAGTCATCAGGGGGCTGTCAGTCATCAGGGGACTGTCAGTCATCAGTGGGCTGTCAGTCATCAACGGGGTGAGTCATTGAGGGGGCTGTCAGTCATCGGGGAGCTGTCAGTCATTGGGGGTGTGGTCAGTCATTGGGGGTGTGGTCAGTCATCGGGGGGTGGTCTGGGTTGGGGTCATCACAGGGTCAGAGATCATAGAGGGGGTTGGAGATCGTTGTTGGGGGGGTCGGAGATCGTGGTGGGGGTTGCTGCAGGTAGGCTTGTTGGGCCTGAGGGGAGCACTCCTGCTCCTCCGGGCCCACAAGCTGTGCTATAAAGGCACCTGCCTGCAGTTTTGGGCCTAATCGCCTCCTCTCACGTGGCGTGAAGTAGAAGGCCCAGGAATCCCAGTCCCCACGGACTAAAATCAAAAAGTGTCGAAAATGGAGGTCCGCAGCCTCCTGAAAAGTTTTTAATGCCCGACCTGAGAGCGGGTTGGTTGCCCGCACCTCATCCCGCCCCCGTGAAAACTGGAAATGGGCGAGTTGGGGGTGGGTTTTAGATTTTTGCAATTGTTACTGACCCCACCCCCCACCCCCCCCCCCCCCTCCACCCCGTGCCCAACCCACTCGTTTTTCCAGGCTAATATAATGCCCAATGTCCCTGCAGGTGTGGTGTGATCAGTAATATATTGGGTCGGATTTTGCAGTAAAAATAACAGTGAGGCTAACAGCGGTCACTGTTATTCATATGCAAATTGGACAGTAACTTCTGGCGACCGTACATGCGCAGCTAAACGCAGAAATCCCGAAGTTTCTGGCTGAGATTTGATGCTCCTCCAAAAGCTGCGTGAAAACAGCTTCTCACAATCTGACTCCCCATTCAAACGTATTGAATGGCGTGAAGTTCCTGTACTTATCAGATAAATACGAACTAAAGTCACCTAGAAACATTACATCAAGTCATTTCAAGAATAAGTACCCTTTTTATGCCATGGTAAGTCTTAATTACTGCCAAGCAACCTCTCTGGCATTGAAAATTAACTTTAACAAGTGTGGAGTCTCATTTCTTCAGATTTCAATTAACAGTGGACGTTAAATAAATTAAATATTTTGTTTTAACTTTTTCTTTGTCTCTGTTATCTCTGTCTCTTAATTCAATCTTTCCTACCCTCTTTGTGTACCTGATTTGACATTGAATTCACTATTCCAACTAACACTTCCTGGTTCTGATTCTGAGCTGCTAATTAATGACGTTGATTGGTTAAGGAGATACACAGTTGCTTGTCCTGTTCACACAGGTCCCAGATGCTCAGTAGAGGGCGCCGTGCTGACTAGATCGCTAATTTACAGGAACTTGCTGTGCAAAAGCTCATTGAGAGTCGAATGAGCGGCTGGCGCCCGCTCACAGCAAATTCCGACCCATTGTCATTCAACAAAGAGTGTAAACTTTCCACATCGCAATGTAAAAAACTAATTCACAAAAAATCCCCTCAGTTCTGATTGGATCTTTTGTGCCAGGAATTGTCGGAGTAGCGCTTGCTACTTGTCTTAAAATGATAACAGTCATTCACTAAAAATGATTTCTATACTGCTTGAACACTTGTAGTCAATCAGATCTTTAATGGGTGCATGTGAGGAAAATAGCAATGTTGTTTTGGTAGATCTCTCTGCGTGTATACACACATATATATATATATATATATATATAATGTTACAGCAATGGTATCCCCAAGTTAAAGTGAAAGCAGTTCCTTCACAAGTTTAATACAGAGGACCAGAGATGGCCCATCACTGAAGGTACAGGGGATTCTTTAGGCAAACATTAATTAACATAATGGCTTCTTTGATGTGGGCTGTGATTAGGGACAAGGTACTTTAATTAAAAACGATTGCAGGATATAAGCACCTGAGCAAACATTTTGATAACTCTGCTATAAGTTACGTCTCAACACTATAGTGGGTGGTTAGCACCGCTGTTTTTTAAAAAGGTTCAAATCAACCATCGACAGCAGTTAATTTCTGAATTATTGCATTTTTACCTTAGAGAAATATTGAGAGCCAATGCACTTGTCACATCAAAAATAGTATATTGTTTTGATCATGGTTAATTGATTGTCTCATCTTCAAAGGAACTTCAGCTTTATAAATTGAAAGCTTTTATTGTTGAGGTGCATCATAGAGAGTTTGTTACAGAGCCTTTGGAAATTTCCAACAAACTTAAATTCAGGAGGATATTCGGGAGTCTTAAGATCTCATAGGACTGATTACTGCCAAAAGAAGTCACTTGAAAACAGTAAAGTTAAATCCTTGGGAACATCACTGTTTTGTACAAAAGACTGTAAATAAATGTTGTAATAATGTTAGCCCATGCAAGTCTCGTCTGGTGTATGACATTTCCACATTCAAATTGATAGGCCATTAGTAGGAATCTTACATGAATTCCAAAATGTAACATTACTGTAAAATAGGACAATTGTTCATCTTGAGCCAAGTAACCTAACACATCAGCTCGCAGATCATGCAGGGTGGGGTTGGCTCATGGAGAGTCTGGTACAACAGTTGGAAAAGAAAGTGCCATTAAAAAAGCTGAACCATAACAGTAAAACACCAGAAACTACTTGAAAAACAAAAAACAAACGAAGAAACAAGTCAAGCAATCTACAGAATTTTTTTCTCTCTCTTTTTACATATAGATCTTTAATTAGCAGTACTATTTTGCATCATTGAAAACTGATTTGTATAACTGGATTTTATCGATTTCAATTAGTATTTTTCAAGACTGCATAGATCAATTTCAGACACATGTCGTGGCTCTCAGCAAGTCAGTACAGTGATTCAAAACAAAGAATTATCCTACAATGCAACGATTTTACAGATCAAATTACAATATGACAGCAGAGATTTCGAAGCCTTATCAAGGTATAGTAGCTGTTGCTAAGAGATTTATTTTTGGTGTTATTGACAGAATACAATGAAGACAGGTGAACCTAAATCTTCTGGCAACAGATAAAGCATGAAGTCATTTATTTTTCCTTCTTGTTTCTTTAACTCAGCTAACACATAGGGGTAGATTTTTGTCCTTTCTGCCTGAGCAGTAATCTGGCAGAGCAGATCGCCCACCCTTTATTGAATTTCATTGAACAGAGCAAAATCCTCAGCAAATTATGAAGGCAAGTAACTAGACTTTGTATATCCCCCTACAATTATATTGAACAGTTTTAAGTTTTGATGCTCATTATTATATATGGTATATTTCCAGCCTCTCCATTAAAAAAATAACTCAAATAATCTGTATGACTTATTCAATACATAATACAATGTACAATTTTGTGATTGTTTTCAGAATAAATGGCATAATCCCTGACTAATATAGTAAAGTGGAAGGTGAAAAGGCATGTGAAGATTAGTACATTTGAATGAATAATTTCAGTCAAATATGCCAAATAATTGAAGGATTTAATTCATTGTAAAGGACAAAACAATCTCATTGAGGTGATGAAAGCCTGCAACCCCTTTGCCCCCCCTGCTCCTGTCTACAGTCAGAGCAGCTGAAGCGGCATGCTCATGGCTATTTTTCTTTTTACAAATGGCCCACCTGTCTGAAGTCACATGCACATAACGCATCTGTCGTACTGCCCCCTCCCCTTCACATTGTAACTGATGCCTTTCAGAGTGACAGCATTCTATAGGAAAGATGGATTGAAGATAAATCAGTACTTTCTAAATGTATAAATCATTCAATCATTAAGGATCGTCAAAGGACAAATTCATAGGTTATGTTTGTGTAATTTTTCCAACTCTTTGATTATGCAAAATCTTTTCAGCTTTGAAGGTGCTCATTTCTTCATCAATATAGGCTATGTACAAAACATTATAAAGTAGAATTTGGGAACGATTAGCATCACAAAATACTGTTGTGACAAATGTGAATATCCGCCTGTGTTAAATTTTCAACCTGTATGTTGCATTGCCAGAAACAGCATGTAAGGAGCTAATACCCAAGGTCACACAAAGCATTTTTCAACAGAAAAGCCATTAGCTTAGACCAGACAATTTGGCCACAACTGACTCCACCAAGTACAAGTCTTTACAACTAACAACTGAGTTTTTTGATGAGGTAACAGACAGGGTTGATGAGGGCAATGCGGTTGATGTGATGTATCTGGACTTCCAAAAGGCGTTTGATAAAGTGCCACATAATAGGCTTGTCAGCAATGTTGAAGCCCATGGAATAAAAGGGGCAGTGGCAGCATGGATACGAAATTGGCTAAGTGACAGGAAACAGGAAGTAGTGGTGAACCGTTGTTTTTCGGACTGGAGGAAGGTATACAGTGGTGATTACCAGGGGTCGGTACTAGGACCACTGCTTTTCTTGCACTTGGGTGTACAGGGCACAATTTCAAAATTTGCAGATGACACAAAACTTGGAAGTGTAACCAACAGTGAGGAGGATAGTGATAGACTTCAAGAGGACATAGACAGGTTGGTGGAATGGGCAGACACATGGCAGATGAAATTTAATGCAGAGAAGTGCGAAGTGATACATTTTGGTAGGAAGAACGAGAACAGGCAATATAAACTAAATGGTACAATTCTAAAGGGGTGCAAGAACAGAAAGATCTGGAGGGATATGTGCACAAATCTTTGAAGGTGGCAGGACAGGTTGAGAAAGCGGTTAAAAAATCATACGGGATCCTGGGCTTTATAAATAGAGGCATAGAGTACATAAGCAAGGAAGTTATGATGAACCTTTATAAAACACTGTTTCAGCCACAACTTGAGTAATGTATCCAATTCTGGGCAATGCACTTTAGGAAGGATGTGAAGGCCTTAAAAAGGGTGCAGAAAAGATTTACTAGAATAGTCCCAGGGATAATGGACTTCAGTTACGTGGATAGACTGGAAAAGCTGGGATTGTTCTCTTTACAGCAGGTTGAGAGGAGATTTGATAGAGGTGTTCAAAATCATGAAGGGTCTAGACAGATTAGATAGAGAAAAACTGTTCCCATTGGCAAAAGGGTCAAGAGCCACAGGACAGAGATTTAAGGTGATTGGCAAAAGAACGCAGTGAGTGCTTATGATCTGGAATGCACTGCCTGAGGGGGTGGTGGAGGCAGATTCAATCATGGCTTTGAAAAGGAAACTGGACAAGTACTTGAAGGAAAAAAATTGCAGGGCTATGGGGAAAGGGCAGGGGAGTGGGACTAGCTGAAATGCTCTTGCAGAGCACCAGCATGGGCTCAACGGGCCAAATGGCCTCCTTCTGTGCTGTAACCATTCTATAACACAATGGGTTGTCTGAAGTGTTCATTTTAAATTTAGCAGAGCCATTACAGGAAATCAAAACGTCTTTGCTTTGTCAAAGGTTGGATTTCCAGGCAATAATGACGTAAGGCTGTTTGATCCAATGCAATTATGAGAGATGCAGTCAATGACTGCTTCTGTCTCAGTATAACTTCAAAGCTAATCCCATGCCATTTTGACACAGATCAAAGAATCAGACCCAGACTGGGGCATTGGTTTGGATTGACAGCTGCATCTGAGACTTTTGAAAAAGGGACAGAGTAACAGATTCGCTGTAGCCCTCCTTAATGGACAGGTGGTCAGAGGTCTTCTACTACAGAATTATTTTAGGTATCAGTCAAGTTACAATCACTGTTTGAGTTTCACAACTAACAGTAGCACATCTTTGGGTTTTTAAAATATTTGCTCTGGCTTAACAAGTGAGTTAGGCTGGATTGAAGCTGTAGTAAATAAGTTTCTGTTTAAGGTCTATTCTTAGGAAGAAAATGACTGACGTCTTTATTATTTTATAATGGTGGAGAAATGTATCTGTCACTGTGTTAGACCTTTTACCGTTCACTCATCTTTTGTAAACAAAACCCTGTATTGGTTCAAAATCTAGGTCTCAATCCGTTGAAGGAGCATGCTCAGTCCCCCTGCAAAGAGAGGAAAATCACATGGTGGCAACTGATATATCCCACCAGTTGGCATACAGAGTATGTGGGATGGGGAAATCGATCCCCATCGCGGCCACCTTTTAAACTCAAATTTCATGTTAGGGGACCAATTTCCGGGCAAGATCTCCTCCGTCTGATACCCCCCCAAAAGTGCCTGGGCCACCTGCGTAAAACAAAGGCTTAACGCTTGTTTCTGAACACTGCTGCCAAATTTTCCAGAATTCTGCTGTGCTCCTCCTGGTTCCACAGCAATGCTGTGGGCCGCTGTCAGCCCGCACTCAGCCCTTCATGTTCGCCTCCCCCCCGACCCCAGGACTTAGGTGTGGCCGGTTCGTCGTCTAAGCTGACCGGTTTTGTGGAGACCCCAACCAGTGAGCTGCACCGGGACTCCCGATAAACATCCGCAGCTCACCATTTTTATGGAAATGAGGCCCAAGGCCTAATTTGGAGTGAGCTTCGGCCTTCGTCTTCCAGACTCCAAACTAAATTCTGGGCCTGGATTCTCTGTTATGATTCCTGGGTCTTCTATAATTTATCTAGACATTGGGCAGAAAAGGTCCACTGCAAATTGTAAGTTTGCTCCTGGGAGTGGGTGGTGAGGCTGAACATGAGAAAATATTTCGTGCAAAAACCCAACAATGAACAGTTGCATAATTCACTGCATTACAACTACAAATTGTAAATGCACTTATTTCGATTGATTTGTCAATATTACTGTAGGTCATTAGTTCAGGGTCAGAGAGTGATTTTAGACTAACAACACTCAGTAGATATAAGGTGCCTCATATTTAGTAACTTTGCTAAATTATGCAATAATTAATTTTGCTAATGGTCTTCGGAGGGAGCGCAAAACAACCGATAATGAATTGGCAGCCCATTTTATACCCCGCCTGATTTTCTTTTCCGTCAATGGAATACCACCCAAGAGCATACATCACCCCCAAATGATTTTAAATAGGAATTACAGCAAGCTATCACTTCTGAGTGAGTGCTTAGAATCATAGAATCATAGAATGGTTACAGCACAGAAGGAGGCCATTTGGCCCATCAAGCCCGAGTCTGTGCCGGCTCTCTGCAAGAGCAATCCAGCTAGTCCCACTCCCCTGTCCTTTCCCTTCAAGTACTTATCCAGTTCCCTATTGAAAGCCATGATTGAATCTGCCTCCACCACCCCCTCAGGCAGTGCATTCCAGATCATAACCACTCGCTGCGTAAAATAGCTTTTCCTTATGTCGCCTTTGGTTCTTTTGCCAATCACCTTAAATCTGTGTCCTCTGGTTCTTGACTCTTCTCTCTATCTACTCTGTCTAGACCCCTCATAATTTTGAATACCTCTATCAAATCTCCTCACAACCTTCTGTGCTCTTAGGAGAACAACCCCAGCTTCTCCAGTCTATCCACGTAACTGAAGTCCTTCATCCCTGGAACCATTCTAGTAAATCTTACCTGCACCCTCTCTAAGGCCTTCATATCCTTCCTAAAGTGCAGTGCCCAGAATTGGACACAATACTCCAGTTGCTTTCTGATAAAAAAAGTATCAGATTGCATTTCCATGTTCCCTTTGCTACTAAACAACTTAATTCAGTAATATAGCAGTTTTGTTGGAAAGTTTGGTTTAATACTGCAAATGCTTCTTTCAAAACTAGTCAGCCTAAGGCTCCATTCTCAGCATTGCCTAGGCTTCAATGATGACATGAGTGTAATGTAGTTACCAATTTTTCATCAAATCATAAAACTTCACATCATTACAATGCTCTACTGGTAGGCTGCGGGTAATTGATAACTAGAGAGATAAAAGTGCTTACTCAGTTCTTCCACAAAAATGAATGTTTACTTATTGTAAAATTCACTAGGTACTAGCTTTGTGGGGAGTGTTCAGACTGCCGTAAAAAGTATCAAAGAGCTTTAATAGCATTAAACAGTTCTGGTAAAATATTTTTTTGATTCAAATGTTCACATCTGATCCAGATCCCTTCACTTTCAAATAAGAGGGTTGAAGGTTGGTGCTAATCCTAATTTGGTCCATGTTAATTGTTTCAATATAGAATTTGATTAACTCAAAACTAACTGCAGTTTCTGGTCGACAAATTTGGTCAGTGTCATCACGAGTCACTTTAGTTGGTACTAATAGTTAAACTCAACTGGAATAAAGTGGAAGTTCCACCGAGGATCAGAAAGAACTTGCATATGGACTACTTTAAAGATGAAGAGCTAGGAATCAGTGGAAATGAAAATTGGCCCGTTTCCATAATGGACAGCTGATTTACAATGTCAGTTTTCGGTCCAGGTGGCAAGTTGAAAACCTACACCAAGGCCTCAGATCTATAGTTTCAGGATTGTTTGCCAGAATATCAGAAATTCAAACGGAAGCACATCGGGATAAATACAAATGGAAGCAGATGTTCGAGGTGCCCATGGGTCCTACCTTAGAAATGGAAAAATATCCAAGTCCCTAGCCTTTAACTATGAAATTTCATCCATTGCACAATTTTACTGCGGGTTAGGTTAATCCATGTAATTCACACTCATTCTGAAAAATGTCGATTTTAACTCTGTGATCATCCATGATGTATGTTATCTTGGTTCAATTTTAAAATAGGTTAGCAAGCAGTATAAGCTTTGATTTCTGAACTTACAAAAACAAATAGCATTTGGGAGATAGAAAGGGAGAGGAAGGGAACAAATTGAAAAGAAAAATATAATTTCTTCCCAGTGAGTTACAGTCACAAAAAACATTATTTTCACTGCATTAATCAGTTCATTTGTACTCAGACTATGTCACATTGCAGGAATGATCATTTCTTATCTTTCTACACAGGACTCCAATCAAAAATGGTGGAGCTGCTCCTGGGCCTGGTAAATCCACTGTGCACAGGACGAGGATATGAAAAATTGCTGGAAAGGTTCTGTCTGATTGCTTGCCCATGTTCAGATCTCTGGTAAGTACTTGGGTAACCATGAAATAGGATTACACATTGTCCGTCAGTTTTCTTCAACTGCTGTGCACTGTGGGATACTGAATGTTTCATTGACTCTAAATTTCACATGTTGTATAATTTGATACATCACTCCCCATTTCCAAAAGCCTCCTGAAAACATATCCTTTTGACCATGAGTTAGGACATCTTTCCTAACTCTTCCTCTAACTTCTGTTCCCCCCACCCCCTTTGTAAAACACCTGGAGACTTTCCATGATGTTAAAGGTGTTTTAGTTACTTTTAGATTGGATAAGTTCCCAGAGGAGAATCCCACCCTATCATACCTGTGCAGAATGCCACGCAATCAACTTGTACAGAATACAACATAAATAGTAACTCCTCGGACAATTTACTGCCTTGAACTAGCAGCAAAATCTGCTAATTCCGCAACATTCTTTTGATGACAGTAGAAGTACATTTTTCATTTTGTTTTTTGAATTTCTTTAATGACCTGACATGCCGAATTACCATGAATTACATAATTTGACATAATTCCATAAGACAGCAGCATTTAGAGGACAACTTTGCAGTGGCAGTGTAATAAAAATGGAACAGATTTTATCATCTCTGTTTAAACACCTTTAACATCGTGGAAAGTCCCCAGATGTTTTTCAAAAGTGGAGGAGGTGGGGGGGGGGAATGGGAAAATAGGAGAAGTTAGAGGAAGAGTTAGGAGAGACAACTTAACTCATGGTCAAAAGGATAGGTCAGGAGGCTTTTGGAAATGAGGAGAGATGTATCAAGAGGAGAGGTTCAGAGGAGAAGAAAAAAGGACATAAGAGCGGCAAAGAGAGAGTATGAGAATAGACTGGCGGCTAACATAGAATGGAATCCAAAAGACTTCTATAGGCATATAAATAGTAAACGGGTAGTAAGAGGAAGGATGGGGGCGATTAGGGACCAAAAAGGAGATCTACGTGTGGAGGCAGAGGGCATGGCTGAATACTTTGCATCTGTCCTTACCAAGAAAGAAGATGCTGCCAAAGCCACAGTAAAAGAGGAGGTAGTTGAGATACTGGATGGGCTGAAAACTGATAAAGAGGAGGTACTAGAAAGGCTGGCTGTACTTAAAAGTAGTCAAGTCACCCGGTCTGGATGCAATGCATCCTAGGTTGCTGAAGGAAGTAAGGGTGGAAATTGAAGAGGTGCTGGCCATAATCTTCCAATCCTCCTTAGATATGGGGGTGACGCCAAAGGACCTTTATTCAAAAAAGGGTGTAAGGATAAACCTGGCAATTATAGGCCAGTCAGTTTAACCTCAGTGGGGTGGAGAAGCTTTTGAAGCGGCAATCCGGGACAAAATTAATAGTCACTTCCTTCCTCTTCCCCCATCCGACTGAGGCCAGCCTGTCAATCAGGCCGGCCTGTCAGGAGGGAAACGTACCAACAAAAACATGTCCTTACATCAAAATCATAAAGGCGTCTGGGAAACCAGGTTTCCCATCAGGAATTCTCCCCCCACCCCCGCCGCACCCCCGATAAAATTATGCCCATAGAGTCCAAAAGCATGGAAGTTATGTTGAACCTTTGTAGAATACTGGTTCGGCCACAGCTGGAGTATTGTTTCAAATTCTGGGCACTGAACTTTAGGAAGGATGTGAAGGCCTTAGAGAGGGTGCAGAAAATTTTTACTAGAATGGTTCCAGGGACGAGGGACTTCAGTTACGTGGATAGACTGGAGAAGCTGGGGTTGTTCTCTTTACAGCAGAGAAGGTTGAGCGGAGATTTAATAGAAGTGTTCAAAATCATGAAGGGTTTAGATAAAGTAAATAAAGAGAAACAGTTCCCATTGGAGGAAGGGTCGAGAACCAGAGGACACAGATTGGCAAAAATACCAAAGGCGACATGAGGAAAGACCTTTTTATGCAGCGAGTGGTTATGATCTGGAATGCGCTTCGAGTTGAGGTCGAAGTTGAGCCATGATCTTATTGAATGGCGGAGTAGGCTCAAGGGGCCGTATGGCCTACTCCTGCTCCTATTTATTATGTTCTAATATCTCGCACCTTAATGGGCACAAAAATCACAATCTTGCTGCTATCGCCATAAATTTCTGAAACAAATATACAATGAAACTAAGGGGAGTTTGTATTTTACCTCAAACATGAATAAAATGATCTCACCTGGGGTGACTTCCCAGATCAGACACTACTCCATATGAAGTAATTTTAGTTATTTTATATCTTTTACGTTTGAAAGCCGCCATCCATATACTATAATACTCTACAGGTCCTGAGGCAAGGTACCAGTGATATTGTTTGTAATTAGTTTTACGCTAATACAAGCTTTCGGCAGTTACAGCTGGAATTGTTGTACTGTCCAAAACTTGTACATTTAATTACCATAGAAAATGGTCCTCTCCGGCAAATGAAAAAGTTAGCATGAACACCTGCAGCAAGAAAACTTGTAAACATAAAAGTGAATGAATTAATGATCAGTACAAAAATGACATTTATACAAATAATATAATTCAAATAGGAAAAGTTCTAATAGCATTTCAATTAACACACTGATAATGCTCCTTCAGCAGGTCTAAAGATGAAGCTCTAATGGAATCCATGAATTTTAAAATGCCTATTATCAAAAATGAAAGACTAGCTCTTGCAGTTGGCTACACTGTAAGGCAATATCGTAATGATTCTGGCCCTTTTATTGTCACCTAGCTATTCTGCCTTTCAGTTAAAGACCTTGCAAGATCCTTTTTCAGAAACATGAAAGCTTGACAGTAATCCTGTTAGGATTTAGATACAAAGATACAACCTGTAGGAAACAGAATTACAGTGGCATAAATGGATGAAAGAATGAAACCAAGCAGTCACACTCCTATGAGTACAGAGCCTAGGTACAACATTTTTATATGCACTGCATTACAGAAAGCAATTTTTCAGAGTTTCAGCTCAAATAGAGCAGATTGTTTCATTTATACAAAATACTGCTGCAGGCAATACAAATGTGAAAATCGCACATATATTGGAAACAAAATGAATCACAGATGAACATCCCCAAACTTTTGCTGCTGATGTTATTACTAACTCCAGCTTATGATTTGAAATTGATTAATTATAAACTTTTCTTTTTCATGTGTACTTCTCAAATAATAGGAAAAAGCTGCATTGGTATAAATGCTGTTTGCACTACACCAAAGGATTGTCAGGCCCAGTCCTGGAGCAATTGGAGGATTTAAGGGGAGGATTTGAACTATAATTTGTCCAGTCCAAAATTCAGACTTGGGCAAAATTCCTGGTTGCAGACTTTCTTTTAATGGTAAGTATCTCAAGGGCATACCATGGATAACGTAAAAGGGACAAAACCTGAGAAATTCAAATCTGCACCAGCCCATCACAGGACACGCTATTACAGGATTTTCAGAGACTGGAAGGAGCTTCATTATCTGCTAGAGAAGAATGTAATACAAGTTGGTGTCTGGACTACAGAAACCATAGTTTTGCAGAAGTGGAAAAAAATGGATTTCTAAGAATTGGAGTTCAGAGGCAGGACTTTCCTCTGTTATTCCTGCCTCAAATCAAGTGGGCTAGCGACAGAAACAGTGTAAAAATTGGATGGTGAGGTGTTCCAGTGCTTATCTGGATTTCCCTCCCCTCCTATCCCCACTGGGACCGCCACTGGACACGCCTTCCCTGCCTGTCACATCTAAATTCCAGATGCGGGGCAGGGGCGAATCTCCTGGTCCATCTTCCCCTGCCCCATCCCCCATACCTACCTCAACTCTCAGAATCTGCTTGGTAGACCTGGGGTAGCGGTGGTTGTGGCCTTGTTTTCGACAAATACAAGAGGGCCTAGAGTCCTCCTTGCTCATCAATGTGCCGTCAGCACTTATCTTTATAGACCCCTAAAGGTAGCAGCTTCTTCCTTCTTTAGGGCTGTTCTGCTGCTTTTAAGGTCCTTTGCCGCCTCTTCAGGTGATGTAGTGGCATCCCCCTCATTCCCCTCTTTGGTCTCGGTGGGTTCCCTCATGATGGTGGGAACCCACCCTGCATGGCCAATAACCCTTGAGCCAGAAAAATTGGTCGGGGTTGAGGCTGTGGCAGAGTCAGTATTGGGGGGTGGGGGGAGGGCGGGCGGTGGGGGGGTGGGGAGAGAGGAACATAGAAATCCAATCTCACCGCTACTCTGCCCCAATGAGGAAAATCCAGCTGTGGCCATCCAATTTACATTTTAAAATGTTCCCGACATCTTGCTGAAAAATTGGACAGGTGACAACACTATTTTTACCAGCAAGATTGAGGTGATATTTTTGACTCCCCGATAGCAGCAACACTAAGTAGGTCAGCTCTCTTCACACTGGTCTCCGTGATTTCTCTGTCATGGAATAAAATTCTGATTCTAGCACCATCACTTCAAAGCTGTTTTCTCAAAATTCATTGGCACTTCTTGTATACACACACACACACACACGAAGCGAATCCATGTTTTCAGCACAGCACAGGTTGAGGCTTTTCTGAAAATAACAATAAAACGTGGATATTTCCAAAATGGCTGGCAGAAAACAGTGGCTTTGTTTTTTTTCCATTATCATTTTATCATAGATTAACCAAATGCCTAGCATGCACTGTCTGAGAAATCATTGTCTCTCCAAAATGAATGCAATGCATCTGCACCAAATTTTCTGCGAGTGTAATATATTCTAACTCCATGAATTATTCAAGTTAGATAACTCATTGTAAAACTGGGGCCTTTGTAGTTCAGTGTTTGTGGTGAGATTTTGGAACGATCAGTAACGTATATCTCAACAAAAGAAGTTTCAGGTCTGTCGAACTGTAGATTCCCTCTTTGGTCCAATTCCAAAACCATAAACCGAAAATAGCCGTGAATGTACTAATGCGGAGATCATTAACCAGGCATGCGCAAGACTAAAGCGACAGTACCGGGGCTGAGCATCAAGCCCAGCCAAGGACTGCTTATGAGCAGTGCCACAGGGAATATACTAGTAACATATAAAAACCTGAGCAATTAGATTTTAAAGAGGATTGTAAGATCTTTTCTAGTTCCAAAAGCATCTGATTTGAATTTGAATGCTATGCTGCATTTGATAGTAATAGAGGAATGGAAGGGGTTTGATTGCTGTATAATGAAGCACTATGGAGTGACAAGGCTTGGGTTTGTGCTTCTGATTCTCCATACACCGAGGTCCATATCCCATGTTTGATGGGAGAGGTACAGGAAAGATGGTATGCTCCTTGCAGTTTAATTTGGTGTACCTCCTTATGACTAGTTACAACGTAATATGAGCTGAGGCCTGTCTGTGCATAATGGTATTTTTCCAATAAATTAAAATAATGTGCAAATTATAATTTTTGTTCCAAATACTATTGTAAATATTTCAGGTCGGCAGATATTTCATTTCAACAAAAGTTGGTGAACAAATGTATAATGACTGAAAGAACATTCATCTGCCCAATTAGAACTTTATACATTTCAATAAGATCACCTCTCATTCTTCTAAACTAGAATATAGGCCCATTCTATTCAAACTCTCCTGAGAGGACAACCCTCTCATCCCAGGAATCAATCTAGTGAACCTTCATTGCATCCCATCTAAGGCAAGTATATCCTTCCTTCGGTAAGGAGGCCAAAACTGTACATAATACTTCAGAAGAACCAACATCACAGAGAACTGCAATGTACAGCAGCAATGCAAGTACAGCACAATGCAAACATATTGGGACAGAAATTGCTTGGAGCTGTGAACCAACAGTTCTCACCGCTCCATAGATTTATACGAACCCACTAACGTACTGGGTACAATTCCTCGAATAGGAAGCAGAGAAGAGTCCAGTGTTAGTTCAAGCGAAGCTAGGACCTGTGGGAGAAATGAGAGGACCACGCTCTCTCCTCGACCAATCAGATTGCAGCATTTTTGACACGTTTCTGCAGTCTTGGAATGTAAAATCCAGGAAGTGAAAGATACAATGTTAAAATCATTGTAAAAACAATTATAGACAGCAAAAAAGAGAGCATAAGAAATAATCGAATTAAATAAAAGAGACAGAAGGGAAAAGTAAAATAAAAATTAAATTTATTTTCTCAATGACCAAAAACTATTAAAATAAGGAGTAATGAGACTCCATATTTTTAAAAGTTAATTTTTACTTGTTTGGCAGTCATTAAGACTTACCACACAATTTAAACTTAGTTTAGTCCTGGTATTTTTAAACCTTCCTGTTCTGTGGCGATATTAGTTACTTTCCAGCTGGGCAGATGAGCAAGTTGGAGCTTTTCCAATGATTTCACTGATTGCAGCCGGCGATATACCTTTAATTCGAAGCTGTCATTTTGCCGGCGAACCAGTAGGAGCAAGTTCTGGATTTCCGCGTTTCACTGAGCATGTGTGAACGCCGGAACTTGCTCCTCCATTTCGCCACTAACAACGGTGAGCGCTGTTGAGATCACCGTTATTTTCGAAGCAATTTCTGCCCCATTGCTTCAGAGGGTTGGAGCAAATTACAACTGGAGCACAGAAATATATTTATGCCGGTAATTCCTAAAATACTGATTCCTGTAGAGATTCAATTGTTAAGATCCAAGTGATTTTATTTAATTTTCTGAAAAAATATTTAGTGTACTACAAAACTCAGCAGCATCAAGAAAATGTTTTGGTTGCTTTATGCTGCTATATTTTCATTTTCACATTTTTTGCATTTAATAAAATGATAAGATTTCAATTTTAAACAACTGAAACTATCCTGATCTTTTACTATAAATATCCCTGAAGGTTGCATACCAAATTTCTAGTGCATTTGCTGTTTAATACACAACTATAATGATAGCACAGTGTTTACCATCACAGCTCACACACTAAAGCAGGTTTATTCCTTACCTGAGAGTTTATGGCGATTGTTCTCAATTTCAGTAGCGAATATCAAATGGACAAAAGTATTTTACTTTTTTCAAAATAGGTGAGATAAAATTGCATTTATTTTATTTTTAAAATATTTCATTATCACACTAAGGAGCTTAAGTTTCACAAATCAGTAAATTGAACTATTATCTGCACCCACATATTCCAGTGAGCTGAAATGATTGTGAATGACTCAAAACATGAATTTTGTATCCTGCCTATAGGTACTTGAATCCCTGTTTACATAGATTAGGGGGTGAAAGAGTAAAGAAATAGTCTGTATGATCTCTACTTTAGTGTCATTCAGGAGTGTATTTACATAATATTATTCATGAACATATTGTATTCATTTCACTCAAGCTGTGAAAGAAATATATTATTCAATCGATTAACTTTATCTGAGTTGGGTATCCTGGCGCATTCTGCTTCAATGCAAACTAAAATGGCCTCCCGTCTGAATCTGAGACCAACTGCTGATGGCTGACTAATATATCGTATTGATTTAATGGAAACATTCAGTTCTGTTTTTCACAATTGTGCCCAAACTATATTAAATGAGCTGCTGCTAAAAAAGATCAATTTCATGAATTTTAATTGTGACAATTTTCCTCCTTCTAATTTCCAAGACTGATGGGCACTTCTGGGTTTAAGCACTGAAAATAGATAGATAATTATTAAACCTCAACAGTGAATAAATGAACGAACATATGAAAATCTGTAGGGGATGTAAATTGAGTATTAAAGTTTGAGTGCTTTAGGACAGATTAAAATAGGCCAGATGCAAAACTCAACAGGGGGTAGATTCAAACTCCAAGTCATAAAAGAATACAACTGGTTTATTGGGTAATTATTTTCAGCATTTGATTTCTCTTCAAAATCTACATAAGACCACCATATGCCCGTAGGAAGGTAGCTATGTGACTTCACTATCAAAGCACCAGTACTAGAAAAAGCCTTATTTCTGGTAATAAGTGGTCCATCTCTCATTGAAAACTTGACAGAATCTTTTTTATGTAGAAAGCTGTAAGAGCTAGCTTTGCATTTGGAAATCACTTCCATGTTATAAATGACTAATTTACGGTACTATTGCAATTCGTAGTAGCACAATGAAAAAAAAAATAGACCTGTACAAGTGGAATTCTAGTGCATTTGCTCATTTTAATTGTTTGCCTTTACAAACTCTGGTTGTTGACGATCTTTCTGTTGACTTTTGTCCCAAGTGAAAATGGAGGCAATAAATGCAGTAGAAATCATTTAAAAGAGTGACTAGTACTCCTCAGAGTATTTTTGTAATCTGAAGACCGCTGTACTTATGCAGATGTGTATGGATGATAGGCAATTGTTTGTGTCAGGAAAACTGCATTTTTTAAAGATGCCGTAGTGAATTTCTCATATATCAGGAATTGATCCTGAAGAATTTTAAAGCAAAAGATATGTGTATATTATTTCAGAACTAAAATATTTACAGTGGCATTAACTGAAATTTTGAAAAAAAATAGATTTGCTGTAGAAATGTAAGGAGTACAGAATACTCTGCAAGGACATTAAGGTGCTTTTATTTTGCTGCTTGTTTTGTTCAGATAGCCGAACACTTATAGTAATACAGTGCTCCCCAGTCTTTATGCTGGGAGATCGGGCTCTCTTCCCCTGGTTCCTCCACAATGTTCTGCTGCCTCGATGAGAGAACCAGAGATCTTTTACGGTCATCTGAGAGGGTAGACTGGGGTCTTGTTTTAACATCTCTTCTGAAAGACGGTACCTCTGACAGCAGGAATAATGATTATTCCTTATAATGCTCCTTCTGGTTATTCAATTTATTTGAATACTACTAGAAAACTTCACTTGGTGTAAATTATTTAACAGGCCTTGTAATTTGGTGCCAAAATTAGTGAAGTACATTGACAAGTCTGCCAGCGTCTGGGTCTGATGAAGGACATGCACCTGGGGTGTTGGCTTGTCTTTTTGGAAATATTGGCTGGGAACGGTGCAGCCTCGATCCAGTAATTGGACCGATGCCGCGGGTTAAAATCGACCCCAGTATTCTAAGTCGGGTCTGAGAAGTGCATTATAAAGCCTCAGCATAACCTCTGTAGAGTTATACCACACTGTTCAGCTATAAGTCCCAACATTCTACTTGTTTTTTTTAAATTGGACCATGCGCTTTTTTTTTCTAAAGGGCCTTATTTCTTACAAAATGGCTGGCATGACATTAAATGTGTTGATCATATATGTAAGCAGGTGGTAATGAAGAACATTGTATTATAAGAATAATAACTATGCTAACCTATGGATTTTATAATATTTTAAACTATTGAAGAAGTTTTTATAAAAATAATAAAACTTCAAGGGTGCTACATATTGGATCTCTAATTTGCTCTGTGTAGACTATGTTTTGTAAAGTTTTGTTTCCAACATAAAACATTTATTTTAGCCCTCAAAACCATTATTGTAGCCTTTGCTATTTCAGCCACTGTAGCTCTGGTCGGGCTAAATTTACTGGTCAGCAGCTTTATCTAAATATAAAGCTTCTACATTTAAATGGAGTAGAATAAAAGCTAATTAAAGCACATGGTAATATCACTGTTCCACTAGCCTTCTCAACTGTTCTTAGCTACATAGAAATGGTGAAGGAACTGGGGACTTCAGTTGGCCTTCTTCCACTGTTTCACCATGGTTCTCTCTTTTATTGAACCCCCAAATCCATCTTATGTATCGCTGCAAGATTGACAGCATCAATGTGTTACTGAGAACAATCTGCAGGTTATTTCTACAGGACTTGTCTTCCCACAATTCTAAAATATTTATGGGGACAGTTGCTTTCAAAGAATGATTGCGGGCCCTTTAGAAACTTCACCTTGACAGGATTTGATCAGCTTATAAGAGAAAAAAACCCACTGAACTCCTTTCATTTAAAGTTCCTCCCCTCCTTGTCAAATGAAGGTGGTCTCAGACATGTTAACAACTGCATTCCTCTACAGACAAAGCAGCACAAAATTAGTACAGATGTTCAACCTTGTGGTCCTGAAATAGATATTGAGGTCTGATCAGCTTATTCTTTGTAAACAAATCTCACATGCATATATTAATTCACAATTTATATATCCACACTCCAGCCAAAGCTCTTACAATGGAATGGCAAATACTCTGCCTATGGCAAGATACATCTTCCCTCTCACCAATAATATTTGTCAGGTTAGCACTGTTCAGGGGATCCCCACCTTTTGAACTGTTCATTTATCCAGGAATTTCCAAGGTGAAAAACCAATTTCAAAGAAAAAAGTACCTCCTGTATTCGCTTTCACCACTCCTGATCATTCTTTGTCATCCTGGTAGCTCTCATTTGCCTATCCAAAGTAAGGCTCTAATTGCTGCTACCCCTTTTACTGATGTTTGCCATGGAGTAGACAAGGTCAGGAAGATATGTGCCTTTCCAGGTCCTGCAGCTCCGTTGGCAACAGGGACCAGCTCTGTTGTAACTGCAGTAGTTATCCTTAGACTGCTCTCGAACTCAGAACCTTTGGAGGAAAATTCCACTCTTATGCTGTTAGCCAGATGCAATAACACAATTTTTTTAATTGCCCCCTCACAACAATTTGTGTGCTCACTGCAGATTTTTATTTAAAGCAGCCTGTAATCTTCATGGCTTTGTAGTGGCTCTGCTGCAGATTAACAAAAAGGTTCTGAATCTCAGCCAAATTGTAACTACATTTATATGTGAAATGTAAATCAGTGTGGCATAATGTCAACTTAATTTTGATCTAGCTTACCTTAATGTAATGCAGGCCAAAATTAATGCAAAAAGATAAGATGCTAATTCCTTTTGGATATTCTTTGTAAACAAATCTCACATGCATGTATTAATTCACAATTTATATATCCACACTAAAAGTCATATAAGCATTACAGTTTTTAAAACATTACATTATATCTCAGATTAAATCTTAGTTGACTTATCCAGCACAATAAAAGCCTAGCCTATTTTCTGTATTCTTGGCTAATCAGAAGCCTCTTTTATGAATATCCATAATGCCATACATTTTAAATTATTAATGATGTTAAGTGGTGGGTTCTTGATATAACATATTGATGTGTTGTTATAAAACACATTAACATATTTTGAAATGCACCTACATTGCTAATGTTTTCTGTAAGCTATTCAACTACCTAAAATAAAATGAAGAGCAAGCACCATCTTCAGTGTTAAGAAATTGGTTTAGAAACTAAAATTAAATTCAGAAATGCAAGACTAGCTATCAGACTTGGCACATGAAAACCTAACATCAAAGTTCTAATTAACATACTGGTTTAATCACAGCACTATGCATGTAAGGGTAATTTTTCATCATTCATTTTCTATGTGTAATCTCTGAAGTGACAACAACAGCAAAGAAATGGCCTATAAATCCAGGCTAATATGTTTCTTTAATATTCATCTCCCCTATACTACAGCTGCTTGTGGATGTAGTCCATTACAATGTGTGCAGCAGCCTCAATAAAAAAAATATTATGAAAGCCAAGCTACGTTTCTGCACTACTGTATTGCTGACATTATTTAGAAATACAATAAATGAGGTACAGATTGTCTAGTCTACATGCTGCTAGCAGGGCAATTTGTGATTAATTACCTCTCTGCAAATTGACATGGTGCAGGGAAATTGACATAGCCCTCATTAATTAACTTTTTGTGCATGCTGGTTACCAACAGAATGTCACATGTTGCAAATGAATTTGAAATCCCAACACAGCAAATCCCACAACAAAGACTGTTAAAACACAAAGCTCACTCTCTTAACCCTTTGCTGAGTGACTCCCATCTCTTCATTCACACAAATGCCACTTGTACTGAAGGTCAAAGAATGCAGAGATAACAATTGGAGTGACAAGTTTGATAAATAACAATTTTTATGAAAATAAAACTTTTTCTGCATCTAATTACCAAAAATGTGGTCTCAAAAAAGCACTATTCAATTTGGTTGGAATTTTCAACTAGTGTTTACTTTCTTCATTTGTTGCTTTCCCTCTATCTTTATTTCTACACCCTAATTTTATCGCATCAGTCTTTCCTTCATGGCATCCCAGTATCAGCACAGTGTTTTTCACGAGGGAAGGTCAGACAAGTGGGCCACTGACTGCTCTGTGGGTTTGGCAATGTCCTTAGAGAGTTCAACAAAACTGCTTTAAGAGAATGCATGTAGAATGAGATGATGCCATTTCCATTCAGGCTGTCCGCTCCCAATGTGGGACAGGCTGCCCACATATCCAAGTCACACGCATGCAGAGGTAGTCCAGGCTTTCAAATGCAGGTCTCAAAGTCCCTATCATTTTTTTCTTATCTTCAACCAAATTCTTCAGCAGACAAGTACGGAACCAGTTTTTTCCAAACTGGACAACATGCAATACAAAAATGAAGCACCACACCTGACAGTCAAGTTAACTTATCCTGAGTATTTCCTCTCGCTCCTTTCAGGCATTTCATCTCCACAGACCTGTAATTCAGGGGAATCACCAAATAGAGTAGTGGACAGTTGAGAAAATGCTAATCTCTGGGGTCTGCCAGTGAGGTCCACATCTATTCACATAAAAGGTAGGTGGACTTCACGTCCAGTGGGAGGTTAATTATTTGTATGATAGATATGGTGTGTGGGCCTCTACTGACACTTCAATCTGTGAGCTGAGAATGAGAAGTGCTCACAACCTCTTTTGCCACTTAATGGCTTGTTCTTCCTGAAACAATATGGATCGTGTCAACAACAACAGCAAAAAGTCTGTTTCTGTGGGAATTTTTATCAAAACAACCCCTATCAAAATACTTAGAACCTGTCTGCCTTGCTTTGGCATTGCTGTATAGTTACTAATAATTTACTCATAATATCTTCCCCTGGTAATATGATTTATCATTTTAATATTTCTGCACACACTAAGAGCAACCCCATGTGTCTCTTTATCTGTCAGGGAAACATACTACAGTAATTTCAAAAAGGCAGAATTGTCAGGGGTGACTCAGGAGCAACAGTGAAGAGCCTGCCCGTATTCCATCAAGTTGGCTGTGACTTTGAGTCATAGGTCTGCTGATCACTTGAATCCACCTGCCACTATTAAAAGTGAGTTAATTTACTCTGACATGCAGTGCCCTAAGCTTTCATACTAAGGGGAAAGAAAATTTGATAAAGCTCGCTCCTGCACCTTCCATGGCCAAATATACCTTTGCAATGTCAGGAGGCACAGAAAGGTTTTCAGATCAAAACAGCCTACTCTACCATCTTAAGAAAGAGACAATACATAATAGAGTAACAATTGTGGATGAAGTTAGTAAAAAATACAAGGTGGATTAACAGCAGGCTATAGTGAGGGGAGGTCTGTATGATGCTGCCGAGACATTTTAAAATTTTCAGTGAAGCACACGGTCTGGGCACAAATTACTCACTCACACTTGGAGTAGATTTTACAAATCAGTATTTCCAATGCAGAGCTTTGCGTGATGAAAGTATATATCAGGATTCCGGGTGTGGAGGTCAGTGCCAAGATGATTTTCCATCCATTAAAATGGATGAATAATAACCATGCAGGGCACGTTGACATCTATGTCCATTCCTGTCACATGAAGCTTTACAAGGGGGCACGAGTTCATATAATCTACCCCTATCTGTTTGCTCAGGCTACATCAACAGAAAGGCAGCTTATCTTTTTAAATAGTGCATCTTCATATCATAGTTCCATACATCAAACCCACATGCATGTTTTATGAACGTTTGTGATATTTTTATACAGCACTCAATTTCAACCAAGTTGTTAAGAATTTTTGCCTTTTTATCAGTATTAGGAACAGACATGAGCTACACAGAGAGATGGATCAAGGGCATTGTTGCAGCATTCCATTTCAAGTCTCACTAAAAATCAGAATCAATATTACAACAGGACACTTTGTTCAACAAAGATTAGAGGGCCGATTTTAACTCAGAACGAGAATCGGGGTGTGAAGGCCAAAGCGATGTCGGCAAGTCCGCAATCGGGTGAAGTGCAAGGTATCCTTATGGGGTCAAGAGCATTCCTGCTCCTCATAACTCACAAGGAACCTTTAATTTTTTTTTTAAAGTACTTACCTGGGCTTGCTGTGGCCAGAATATCTGTGCTGTCCTTAGTTGGCCCACAGTTGAAATGGCGTGTGCATCCCAACACCGCGATTTAAATGGGTGGCCTTCCCATGCCAGAATTCAGGAAAGTGAAAATTGTGGAGGGCAGCAGAGGTGGAGAGACGGAGTGGTTTAGGGAGGGAATTCCAGAGCTTAGGGTCTAGGCCGCTGAAGGCACAGCCGCCATTGGTGGAACAGTGAAAATCAGAGATGCACAAGAGGTCAGAATTGGAGGAGTGCAGAGATCTCGGAGGGTTAACGAGGTTACAGAAATAGGGAGGGGCGAGACCATGGAGGGATTTGAAAACAACTATGAGAATTTTAAAATCAAGGTGTTGCCAATGTAGGTCAGCGGGCACAGGGGTGATGGGTATTTTTTTTGCTGTGAAATTATACATAGCTGAATATGCTGCTTTGATAATTTTCCAACTACTGATTCAGAAATTAAATGGAACCATTAGCTACCTCAGAAAGAACTGCTGGAATATCATCGGAAGTTGGAACTAGAAAAAAAATCAGTTTTAATTTGAAAACATAGTGGCAGAGATTCAAATATAATTCAAACTCTGTGTATCAAATGGCATGGCAATAGCAAAGCTTATTTCACAATCTTCAGGCTCCAGAAATGAATTTCCAGGCTTCCTCATTTGTTCTCATCACTCTCGCCTCAGAAGGAAGAAACAAGAAACATTTTCAGTTCTGTCCCATTGTAAACATTTGCCTGTGAGCCATTAGCTACAATATAGCAAGAGTGGCAGTTCTAGTGAAGTCCACAATAGAGACTACCTTCCCAGTATGGGATGAGGATAAATTTGGTGACAAAATGTAAATAAATAAACTTTAATCATCACATGTACGTGTGATATGTGAAATATACCTTACTGCACAAAATAGCCACCTTGATATGTTTTATACAGCTATCACTCCTCGTACAGGTCTCAGGGTCTACAGTATTTACAACAATACAGGCCTCAAGGGCAAGACATTTTGGAAATAGAGCAGAGTGGTGCAGTCTTGAGGCCGTATCACACCACAGCCAGTGTTATACTTCTAATTTAAACTGTTGTAATTAGTCAGAACCCATTCAATTTGTTCTAACGTTTATTACCTCTAGTATATTCAGACCATGTTTCATAACAGATGCAGTCAGCCAAGGGACAAGAAGGAGTACAAAGGAAGGGAGATACATAGGTAAGAAAGACTGGATAATGGACAGCATGCACAATATATGTGAAACATTTTGAATATTAGTATGTACTGTGTGCTTCATTCACTACAACAATGTGACTACTTTCAGATTATTGACTTGCCAACAGTCTTCACTCATTTTGAAATACTGTAAGGAAATGATGGCGAAAACTGCAAATTATTATTCATTATAATTAATTACAGGGTACAAAATGAATTGGTATTATCCATGAGTACTGCCTATCTTTTCTTCATATCTTGGAATGGTTGGATTCTATGTAAAGTGCTCCAGTAAACTGTAATATTAAACATAATGGGGGTGAAAATCATCTTAGGTGATAACGCAAAACGGGCAATAGTGGATCGGCAGTCCATTTTACACTCTGCTCCTTTTTCTTTTCCATTGATTTCAAATCGAATATAAAAAGAGCTGCCATCTTTCATCCATTTTGCGTGACCACCCAAGACCAATTTCACCCCCAATATTTTGTTTTTAAAAGACATTCAGTAATTAATGATTATTTTATTGTAATGTGTGCAGGATAATGTTATAATCTACATATGTAGAGTCTAATATCATATATACAATATATATTCATGCCTCAAAGTTTTTAATGTATTTTAGAAATACTGTAGACTTACCAATGTTTCATTTTAAAATGTTTAGATGTAAAAAAACACCAAATTCTTTCAGTCTTTCAGGAGCTTCATCTTCTTCCACCAGCTTCCTACTTCTCCTCATGTCTATCCACGCTCCTCTATCTGGATATCCTTGTCAATAGCTACGTTATGGAGAACGCAGCAAGCACAGTAATGATCCTGGATACGTTGCCTGGATTAGAATGGAGTACCTGAGCTAAGCAATCCATGCACTGGAACCCCTGCTTCAGATGTTTTCGACGGGGCTCTAGTGGATGCATGAGCTTCATTATACCTTTGCTCACCTGCACTGGTAGGATCCCTCAGGTGTATCATCAACTGAAGGTAGCCAATGCCCCAAGCAATCAGCTCTTTAATTCCTGGCTTTCTTCAAACAGGCATAGAAGAGTAGATTGCCTCAAAACAAAGGAATCGTGTGAGCTGCCAGGGAACCTCGCATTCACTGGCATAATTTTGTGATGGCAATCACACACCGGCTGGACACTGATTGAGTAATACCCCTTTCTAATTACAGAAGGGGCACTTCTCTTTGCAGAATTACAAAAGCCAACATGGGTCCCTCAATCACTTCCTGAATCTTTGGTAATCTAGCAAGTTGGTAAAAACCCAGTTCATTGAGGGCCAGGCCTCAGTACCATGTCACCAATGTGCTACAGGCACCAAACAGACTGTAGCTTATTTGCTCTGACGCAATATCAGGCAGCCTGTAGGCTGACCTGGCCAGCATTAATTTAGGTCCAGCAGGGCAATCACGAGAGGGGAACCTAGGGCAGCAGTGGCCTACATTATTCAGGTCTTCTTCGGCTGTATCAGCGGGTAAAACTGGGCAGAGCATGCATGGCGCATGCGCCACCCAATTGTATCCCAAAATGTCAAGCGTCCACCAAGCGTCACACCCCTTTCAGGATGGCGTTGGCCGGTTCAGGAGTGGGAACTGGGCAGTGAGTTTTTTTCCCACGATTTTTGAGGGCTATTGCCAGTAAAAATTTGCCCCCCCGAACCCTGCTGTTAAGGGTTTTCACCTAATTCCATGATCGCTGCAGCTCGACCACTGCTGCCGAACAATGAGACCAGGAAAACTGGCTCTTATATCTTTTATGCTAACACAATATAATTTGAGGATAAATGGGGCAAATACAGGACAGTATGGGCCCACTGAAGTTTCATCCTTACATCATTTTAAACACATTAAACAATTTATGAAAGGACGGGAAAGAGTAGATAGAAACATACTGTTTCCAGTAGTTGAGGGGTCAAGAACAAGGGACCGAAGAAATAAGATTAAATGTATGAGATTTAAAACAAGGCAGGAGAAACTTCTTCATGTAGAGAACTGTAGCCTAATTGCTACCAATGTTTTGTTCTGGCCGTTTGTATATTCGGTGGCCCTGTAGGTAACACCTATCTGTCTGAACACTTTGGTTGCCTTGGCAACGGGCACTTGAAAAGACTATCTGTAATCACCGGGTATTGTTCTGTGATGTATAAACGTGAGAGGTTCGAGGATTTCTTGACATTCACCTGAGGAAGGAGGAAGCCTCCGAAAGCTTGTGAATTTTAAAATAAAATTGTTGGACTATAACTTGGTGTTGTAAAATTGTTTACAATTGTCAACCCCAGTCCATCACCGGCATCTCCACATCAACGAAAACAGAAACAAGTAAAAACAATATTAGTTATCCAGGAGGGAGGAGGAAGCCCTAGCAAGGGAGGCTCAAGGTTTCTTTGTGGGGCATGAAGGAGCACTCTGTCTCCTCCTGGACCATAAGGAAACAAAAAAAAACTTAACTTTCCTCTTCTGGCCCTGGCTGCTGTTCCTGGCAGGTTTGGCCTGGCGGGGAAGCCACTATTCCTCCCCCACAGACCTTAGGTTAAAATGGCAGATCAGGCCCTGATGACATCACCAGAGCCTGATCTTCATATTTGAAGAGGATCCCAATGGCTTTGGGCAGATGTTTTGCCGCCTGCAATTCAAAAGTGCAGTCGGTCAGATCGGGATAGGAAAGGAGTGGGTAAGTCCACCCCTCCATTTTAATTGCACCTCCTGCCTGGTCTTTGCCAGGTGGGGGGAGTTAAAATCGAGCCCATCGAGTCTGGAGGTGACAGAGACATGAAAGAGGGTTTCAGTGGCAGGTGGGTTGAGGTGGGTACAAAGACAGGTAATTTTATGAAGGTGGAAGTAGGCAGTCTTTGTGATGGAAAGGATATGAGGCCAGAAACTCAACTCACGATCGAACAGGATGCTGAGATTGCAAACAGTCTGGTTCGACATCAGACATTGGTCAGGGAGGGGGAATAGAGTTGGTGCTGTGTGCACGAAGTTTGTGCCGGGGGCTGAAGACAATGGGGGAGAAATTGGATAAGGACCGTTTTTGGGCACGGGTAGCGTGATGCATTATTACCCCACGCCCAGTGATCCCTGCACAGGCAGGACCCAAGTTTCGGCCGGCCCCAGGACTCACCTGCAATCAGCGTTCCATTCCAGGCCTTGCATGTGGAATCAATGCAATTCACACTTTCCATCACCAGGGGGTGCTCTATCTCTTAAAGGGAAGATGTTTCTTCGAGTCTCTTAAAGGTAACTGGTACCTGTTATTTGCTGAAAATAATAGTCTCCTGTCTGCACGGAGTCTGAATGGAGATCAGACATCGCACACGTAAAACACAGATGCAGGTCCCATCCCTATGTTTACACACTGATGAGTTATGTTAAAACATTGAATAAAGGTTGCGAACTACTAAATCCCACATCCTCCAACCTGCACGCGAGAACTCACCAATCTGTCAATCTGAGTTGGTACCAGGCCTGCGAGAGAGCGTGCACCAAGGTTCTCTGCTGATGCACTAGAGATCTTGGTCCAAGAGGTGGACAGAAGGAGGGACATCCAATAACTGAAAGTGGGGGGGGGGGGGGGGGAGGGGGGGCAAGAGGCCCTCCAGACATATATCCAAACGGCAGTGGGAGGCAGCGGGGGATGAAGTTAATGCCAGGCGCACAGCATCATGAACATGGGTGCAGTGCAGGAAGAAACTCAATGCTTTGACACGAGTGGTGTCAAGATGAGTGAGGTCAACTGTAAAGTGGCGTCTCCTACCAACTACACCATTCACTACACCTCCCATCACCCACATAACAACAAACTCTTTCCATCAATACTCAACTCTTCCAACCAGATGCTTCCTCTCACCCTTACACATTACCACCGATTCAAGCCGCCCACCCATAACTCACTGGCCACACACACTAGCTATTCAACCATGACAGACACATTACCCAGACACACAGCCACTTTCTTGCAAGCGCACATCCAGAGGCAGCAAGTGGCAGTGGCATTTAGCCCCTCAAGCCTGTTCCACCGTTCAATGAGATCATGGTGGACCTGTGACCTAACTCCATATAACCGCCTTAGCTCAAATTCCTTAATACCCTTGGTTCACAGAAATCTATCAATCTCAGATTTAACATTCACAAATGAGCTAGCATCAACTGCCATCTGCAGAAGAGCATTCCAAACATCTCCCACCCTTTGCATGTAGAAGCATTTCCTAACTTCACTCCTGCATGTCCTGACTCTAAATGCTAGGCTATATCCCTGCGTCCAAGTATTCAAGTCTAGGAGACCTCCAAAAACAGTTACAAATGTCTCGGCAGCCAGAAGCAATAATCCAGCCACTAACCTGCATGGTCCCTTTAAATAGCACTGGTTGGGGGGGTCCTCCTGGCACTCTAAGAAACGTTCAGATGGTTGGGGTTAAGACTGTGCGTTGAGTTGTGCGTTAAATCCCAAAATGGTGTCTATCACTTTAAATCAGCGTTGCACACTGATTGAAGCCATTTTCTCACTACTTTACATGATTCCAGCGTTCGTTATCTGCGCCTGGGCTAACTCCTATTTCAAGATGATGTCCGGCGCACATCACGCCGGAAATGTGCGTGCGCATCCAAGACACCATCTTGGATGTCGGAGAGGCCGTGTAGCGCCAAAACAACAATTGCTACACGGCCCAATTTAGCGCCCAATGATTTTTGTCTTCCCAATGTATAGAGAAAATTGCGGCTCATCCAAGACTAGACATTGGACAGGCAGTTTGATGGCACTGAAGCAGTGACGAGGTAGAGCTGGATGTGATGTGTGAGTGCGAATGTGTCAAAGTAATTTCCTCAAACTAAGTAATTGAGGAGAATATCCCAAACCATGCCTCTTAACCCAAAATAGGCCGACAAATCCTCCAGCTTTAAAATAAGGTGAAATAAACCTGCAGTCCTTCTAACCAAACCAGCTCTGTCTTGCAAAATAATGGAGTCTAAAAATCATTAACCAATTTCAGCTCAGAGAATGTGACAGCTCTTGACATCACAATCTTAGTAATCACTGTGATGTTCTGTAAATGCCACATAATTTTTTAATGAAATACGTATCACAGCACCGTGTGAGCTTAGAAGAACTAATAAATTATGATTCTGTATTTTTGTACACAAATACTTCTTACAAATGGCAGGATTCAATTTGTTTCAAGACTTTATTAAGTTTTAATAATCGTTTAAATGTTTTCTCTTTCAGATTTGCAATCAAGTAATTAAGAGATCCTGAACAGAATTTTAATATTTAAGCAGATTTGCTTCTCATCATAATTAGGCAAAATTCCAAAAACTGGAAAATATGGGGGTGAATTTTCAGGCCTCCTACTCGGTGGAAATGGGACTGTAGCCCCCCCACCAAAAAAAAATGGTGGGTGATGATTTTGCAACAAGTTGCCACTGTTGCTCTGACTGCAGCAATGTTCCCACAGGCCTACCGCTGGGTGCGTGTGGCAGCCTCAGGTCAAGTAATAGGCCCATTTAAAATGCTAATCAGGGTGGTATGACATACATAGGACCCCAAATGCCATTTTTGGGCTCAAATGGGCGAAGATTGCACTGCGCACACTCCAACCAGTATCAGCTGGCGGCCTAGCCCGAGAGAATCCCAAAGAAATGTTCCTCTGTATTTTTGTGGGGCTGGAAGGAGCTCCAGGCTCCACAAACACCAGCCTGAGCCGCTCTGGCTGTCGCTCCAGCTCTCCCCTCCAGAAATGGCTCTCACGCCAAAGGATCAACCTTCTTGAGGCAGGGAGGCCACCCGGGCTGCCTGGTGTTGCCGCGGCATGGAGCCAGCGGGCTGCCTTGGGACGCTCGATTTCCCACCGCAGCCCGACGTCCTGATACTAATGAGGTCCAGCCCTCAAAATGGATTGAGCCTCCTGCCAGGGCTACCGGTGCGTTCTGCCAGCCAGCTGCTCAAAGTTCGCTTGAGGGGTAAATTCCCCCCATAATGTGCTAAGTAGAATGTTGGTATATATATTTACCAACTTATATTTACTAAGATAAGTGTGCAGATAAATTCAGCAGAGCAGACCATGTCAAACAGATTTTAATGTAGATAAATGTAAGGTTATTCACACCGCGACACCAAACCTGTACAATATGAAGAGCTGTCCATTAGCAAAGATGGAAAAGGAAAGGGATCTGTTGTGATTATTGATCATTCACTAAATGTCTCCTGCTAATGCAAAGCTGTTATCAATAAAATTAATCAAACACTTATATGTACCCGGAAGGCATTATTATTGAGAGTTAAAAGAAATTCTAACCTTTTATAGATCATGAAGAGGTGGGGCATATTCAGAACATTTATGGTCAGACAACCTGGTGCTGTGCTGAAGTTATTTCATACCCTGATTAAAGGATTGAACTACTTCCGCTGGTAGTGCTTTAGTAAATGTGCCAGTTCCCATGGGGCTTAATGCTCCCATTTATATTGCAGGGCAGGTTCAACAACAATGGGGGACTGCAAATGTTTAGTTAGTGGAAAGTCACATTTGCAGCAATGTCCATACAGAACAGTGTTATGGTGCTATCTGTACATGCCAATGCCAGGGGAATGTCCACAGAGGTTGATGCCCAGAAAATGCCTGTAGAGGTTGACACCGGGAGAATGTAAAATTTTTTTACTTACTTTTTGGTGTTAGCCTCCACAGGTCCCATTAAGCACCGCTCGTTTGGTTGCTTTAGGCCCGAGGAAGTATATTGACCATACATAATATTTTGAACAGATGGATTAAATATTCCCGATGTGATTCAACAGCATTGATTTTTCGATTGGGTTCGCCCAATAAATAGCTGCCAATCAGACAAACTCACTCTGAAAATTGATCCAAAACATTGGATCTTTGGCCATTGACACATAACGTGCATTTCTGAGGGCAGAAAAAACTGACAAGCAACAAATGGGTTTATTTTTTCCCTGTGTTCTATTTTTAGTGCACTAGTTAATTTGTTCCCATGAAATTCCTTTTTGCAATATTTTAGCAGTCACTAATTTGTTTCTTGAATTACAATAAGAACAACATTAAAGTAGCAGAAAACAGGAATTTCACGGAAAGATGGTAATCAATTTAATAAAGATATTGAAATTAATCCCCATAAATAGTCCAACTGATGTCTGATCGCATCATAGAATAGTTGCTCAGCACAACAGTAATGTAGGTTTTGATTATGCCTCTGTGGGATGTTTTTGGGACTTTTTCTATGTTAAAGGCAATATATAAATTAAAGTAGTTGTTATTGTAGTACATTCTTTGCTTGTAAGAAAAACTATTCTGTCACTAATGACACATAACACATGGCAAACACAGCATTGAGTTCTCAGTATTATTATACAACAATATTGGGTTTAAAGGCAGGAAAGAAACAATAAAGTAAATTCACATTCCACTGCAGCAGAACGTTATTTTGCAATGTGTCTAAAATCATTGTTTCAATTTTTGCTGCTTAAAAGGAGGGATAACTTTTCTACCATTTTATGTGATCTTGTAGTCAGGTAAGGCCTTTTCTGCTTCAATATGACTGCCTAGTTAGCACAATATAAGGTTTAGCCTCAGAAGTAGAATCTGTTAACACTTTCTAAAGTTCACTTAGGACCTGAATTCATTATGCTACATTGTGGGGCAGTGATTTGGTGCCGATTACAATAAAGCCACAAGAGCATTGTTAGTTTAGGCAGCAACTGGTATGTGGCAATAAATGACACCAGTCCCTGGGCTGAGTTAAAAGTCTAGTCATTAAGGGTGAAAAAAATCAGTGATATGGGCCACTTTCATCCCTCACTATAATTTTAAAACTCAAAGGATCTTTTCGCATCATCTCACAAAACAAATCCAGTTTGATACTGATAACATGTATTACTGGAGAATGTTTCCAACAATTTTCCTCATGGGAGAGGATTCGTGGTTCACTGAACCACATCGATCAAGAGGTTTGTGTCATTAATCCGTATGTTCAGTCACACAAAGCGTTGTGACTTTGATATTAAGAGCTGCAGAGTTTCTGAAATGTATAGCGGGGCAGGGGGGTGAAGAGATGACAAATATAAAATTGCCTTATTGTAGTATTATACCAAAAAGAACATTTACTTTTAAGCCGATAATTTTTTAAAAAATATACTGTTATTAATTTTGAGTTATTTTTAATTTGGAGGCTCTGAGCTTGTAAAAGAAGGAAAATGATGAAAATACCCACAGAGTATCATTCCTGCCATTGGTCTGGAATCCTACCATTATCTAATAGGTTTTTGTGTTAATTTACATGATTATTTTTCAGTTTTGACTTAATAGTCTGGTTGAAGTTGTCAAGGCATAACTATATCTTAAACCTACATTACATTACTCCATTCCCCTACTAATCATGTGTCTACGAATCATTTCACCCACTTCCAATTTTCTCTCTTTCCTCTCTCTCGCTCTTTTGCTCTCTTTGTCACATGGGGAGTTCTATGTCCTGGGAAGTGAGTTATGTATATTCAAGCAGTGCATCACAGGAATCTTGTTAAGCTTTACAGCTATACAGGCTGCTATGACTGAATATTTAATCACAAAAATGAGTTGGCAGATATGATGTACAATGTGGTTAAGCCTTGCAGCGTGTGTCTTCACCGGCAATTGAGAACTGTTGAAATTGCCATTCATCAGTGCCATCCTGACAGCTTTGTATAACCTTCTGTTTTTTACTTATTTATGAAGATTAAAGGTGTCTTAAATCAACAGTTTCCCCTCAGATATATTACTTTTCCCTTCGCAAGCTGCTAAACTTTTCATTATTTAACCAGCTGAGTTAAAAATCTCTTTTGCAAATCATAAGAAAACATTACTATTTTACATATATGCAGAATAATTTTCTAAATTGTACACGTGAATGGAATGAATAACAGGAATAAATGGCACTTTAGGAATAAATACTGAATGCTTCTTCAAAAACACAGTAGGTAAATGGACTGTTTTGTGTGGTTCTAAATAAGAAGAGCAGAAGGCCAGCAGAAGAGCAAATACATATAAAGATCTGTGGGTAGGAGGGATATCAAGTACATTTCTGGGAATTGAAGCATAGAATGAGGGCAATATGACCCATATGGAAAAATGTAGGACGCAACCCTCTCTTATTGTGCTTATGCAGACAAGAAAAGTCTCAGGTTTCATGTCTGGTCCGTGCTGCATTAACTGATCTTGGTCAAGATGGTGGTTTGGGGTCTCCAACTGTCTTCAGCACCAATGGGATAGGCAGGAGAAAACTTAACCAGAATTCTAGCTCCTGACTATATCCATTAACCCCTGCTGTGAAGTACATGAATATGAATGTAGGTAAGGACAGAATTAGACTCGGCTTGGATGCTCCCTAGTCAAGAACCTTGTGGACGTTCAATGTCCACTCACACGTGAAGCACTGTCACTTGGCCACAGTACAGAAGAGCTGCTAGAGCCCATGGATCAGCAGCTCCAGAGAAACAAGGAGAAAATGGGGAAAAATATAAGCAATGCTCTTGTCACAGTGCACTGCTAATTTTAATTCATGAGTGAGAAAAGAAGGAAACTCACTAGCACCATAGAGGCAAGGTTGTCATAGTTCCCTTGCACACTTCTAACTAAAACCAGGCATCATATTGCAAGTACAATATTCTGTTCTGGATTCGGTTGCTCTTCACAATTTCCATAGATGGATTTATATTTCATTTAAATATTCATCATTTAAACTTCAATGTACAATATTTTCCTTTTAAGTTTTCACAATGACATTAATAACACAGTGAAATTGTTTGCAGCAGTTCTTGAACTAGTCACAAGATGCTGCCAATTATATACCAACTACCTGCAGGTTGATAGATATCAGTTTTATCATCTCTGCAGGTAGCTATCACATTACTGCACAATAACATTGATACTCAGGGAAAAATTAATATCCTCATTATAAAAGAAAAATGTTCAGCGATGCAAATAGTTTACAGGGAAAACCTACAGTTTGTTTCGATACTCAAGGAATATCACTTAATTTTAGAAAATTATTCAGAGACAAAGTATATTGATTTTCTTTTTATAGTCATGCTAACTTATATATCCTTTGAAATTGCATAATCAAACTCCACATTTTCATAAATAGAAGGCAAGCAAGAATCTTGTTTTTCCATTGGAGAATAGGAGCCAGTAATTTTTCTCTACTGTGTTGCCAACACCAGCCATTAAAGTTGCAGGGGGAAAGAAAGCTGATTTTGTTAGGGTGAAAATTGGACATTTTGCTGGCAAGAGCCCAGTGGGCGAGGACACTTACAGACCATATGAATATAGAAAGGCTGGCATGCAATAATACAGGAGGCATCAGATGTGCAGGACATCTGAGGGTGGAAAATTACTTAGCGGTTACTAATGATAAAGTATGAGGCAGTACGATTAAGTGGGATGCAACTAAGCTGTCTCCCTGAGAATGTGGAGATGGGGAGGGGGTAGATTTTTTTTCTTACTTTTCCTCTCTGTCTCTTTTTTTCTCTCTTAATCCATTTTCTTTCTTTCCTCTCTTTCTATGTCTAATTTGACTCTAGTTCATCCTAATTCCTTCTCTGTCGTTCGTTCTGTTTCTTTCTCTATCCTTAAATTTCATTGGTTGAGGAGATAGACCATTGGACCCAACATTCATGAGGTCCCAGTGCCTTGTTATAAATTTGCATTTCCAGCAATTTGTGGTCAAAAATAATGAAACCTGAAGGGTGAGGAAAAAAACCCAATTCACCGAGTCGCGAGCTGCGCTGCTCCAGTAATTTCTGTGCCTTTATCTTTGAGTATCCAAGGGCCAATTGTTGGGGATATATTTTTGGTAGGAGAGAGGTTTGAGTTTCATTGTTAATGGAGTAATGTTTCAAGATGGGTTTCTTCTCCGGCTGATTAAAGGAGGATTATTGTATTTTTATATTAAATCATTGAAGCATTATTCAAAGAAAGAGTTGCAGGACTTTAATCACATGCTATGTTTGTGAAATATTCAATAATTCCATCAGCTGAAATGTATTACAGTGCAGCTTACTTAAAGCAACCTGTAAAGTACATACACAAGGCAATTCTCAGTGAAGGGACATGATGCCGCCACAATGGTAAAGGTAGAGCATGGGTAAGATGTGTATAGAGGGATATGGGCCAAGTCCAGGAAATTGGGACTAGCTTAGTGGTATAAACTGGGCGACATGGACATGTTGGGCCGAAGGGCCTGTTTCCATGTTGTAACTTCTATGATTCTATGACTTCTATGATAATACTAAGCACTAATCTCAACTGTGTTGAATTTGGTCAATTTAGATTATTTCCACATCTTCAACTTTAAATATGTTCAAAGAACAAAAAGCGCACATAGCCTAATTATATAATCATATTCTGTATTCATTTATGTGACAGGTTTGACTCTTAGTTAGGCATGCGCTAGATTAGTTTCAATGGTGAAGCCTCCATGTGAATGGTGCTTTAAGACTGCTTTACAGGCCAGATACTTGACCAAGTCATGAACACAACTCCATTTGCATCAATTAAATCTGTTTAATTCCTTGATTGCTGGATTTAACATCCAGGTTCCAAAATTTAAGTTCAAGATGAACCAACCGATGAACCAACCAATGGAGCAATCTGAGGACAGGTCGAGAAATTCAAGTATGTAACCAGCGTCACTATTTAGTATAAACTGTAAAATCTATTTGGTCTGCACTGGACTTTGAAATGTTTGTAAAATAAGTAGAAATAACATTGCAAAAATCTATAATCAGCAACTTCAAAAATTGCATTACTCTCCTATAGAACTTGTTACAATACTTGTGATAGTCTAACAGATCAGCTTTAAACCTCCAGAGGATACACCCAAATACTTAATCTGAACTTCAAATCAAACAATCTGAAAATTATACATAACAGATCTGACAGATCCAGAATATTCAAAATGCTATCCAGATTTGTGGGGTTTCAATGGAGAGTAAAATCGGACAGGGTGTAAAATGGGCATCCAACCCGAAACTGCCCAGTTCCCACCAGGAGAGTTAGGTTGAGATCGGGGATTTGAACTCTGGAAGCTTATCACTGGTAGATTTGAGCACAGATCTTCATATTCAATGAATTTTGGGGAAACCAAAATAAGGAAAAATATGCTATTCTTGTTACAGTAAAGAAAAAGGTAATCTCACTAAATAGGAAGAAGTGCAATGGATGCTTAGTCTATGGCATTTAACCTTTTGTTTTGGGTGAAGGAGGGTCTATGAGCCTGACATGTATAACATGAAAGTCACATGACTATGATTCCATAATAGTAAAAAGTTCCAGAATGACTAAAAAGTATTTGACCTATAGAAGCACAGACTCCCTAACTGTTCCACTTAACGCAATGTGTGTGGTCCCAACCATATTATCATACATAAGTGGAAGATGGAAAATATTCCAATGAACATCAGTTTAAAAATAAAACAGCTGTACATTCAATTTTTTTGACAGTGGTCAACCACATCATTAACATAGTAATGCCCTCATCAAATTTCTTAAGCATTGTGGAGCATCAGCGACATGTTGAAAAAAACAACTTGCATTTATATAGTGTTTCACATATCAGAAAGATGCCTCAGAGTGCTTTGCAGATTGAGGAATAAAATAACAAATTATACATTGGCACTGCAAGCTGGCCAACAATAAAAACCTACAATACCCACAACAGATTTATACCTTATTACTACCTTATTAAAATAGGACCTATCTCTCTACGAAGTTTGCCTCTCAATAACAAGCAGATAGATATTCTCCATGACTGCATTCTCTTCCATGACCAAAAGACAGTTATGACAATTGACCTTAAGCATTCTGGGTACCACTTTTTACTATGAAAAAATAACAGCACCATACCAGGCCAAAATTCCATTTGCAATTATTTAAAATTTTTAACTACATAATACAAAAGTAACACATATCTTATATACATAGCGTGGTACATAAGAATTTGTTGAACGTCATGTATGTTCTACTTATGAAGGAAATCTATATAACTCACCTGTGAAATTATTACTCCCCTTTCTCTGCTGGAATAAAGTAATGGGCACCAGTTGCTTAACTGATAATTTGTGACAATAACAGATTGTTCAAGACAGTGAAGTGAAAACTTTGGATTGAGAAGGAATGCAAGTTGCCTTACCTGCATAGAATTCAGGGCTGTACACTGCACCCACAACTGGATTTAATTTCCATCCTAAAAAAAGTGAAGAAAATGACATTAGACCACATGTAGATCAATAATCAGAGGGTTAAACGCCTTTTAAAAATAGATTGATTCATTCATTACAATATATGCACAGAAATGAAACACATACCACACTCCAAAAAAGTAATAAGTTTCTAGCAATCACATGATGCAGTATTGTACATTTGCTTATAACATAGATCCCTGCATTACGCATTTGCTGGCAGCGCTCCACAAGGAACCTCCAAAGCTTGTAGAACCACCAGAAATTTTAAGTCTGGAAATTAAAATAATTTTTATGTCTGTTATGTGAACAAATAGGCAGGATAAAATTAATGACTTCAGTGTGAGTGACATAATAGGAACCCTTCGATAGCGTGGCTGCCTTGTAACCTGTGTTCATATCTATTATTCTGCAAATGACAAACACAGTGGAACATTCAAATCCCTGCTCGACTAATCATAACATTTTTCTTTAAAAAGTCCATCAGAGACTATATGCACATTAATGAAAATGTTTGGGAGGCCCATGTTTTCACCCTGACATGTTTTCCTACCTTGTAACGCAGCCTCAGTTTCCCTGCTGTTGTGTGCCTTTTATTTTCTGCATTTCTGACACACCATAAATAATGAACCTAATCACAGAGAAAGTTGAGAGAGGTTTCCTTAAGCCCCATTCTCTGCTTTGCACCGTGAATTTGATTAAAGCCATTGCCATTTGGAAGCACCATTGATTAGTTTCTCCTGCAGAGATTCTCATATGAGCTATTTGAATGTATTTCATATGCTGCTGCCATTGCCATCAAGGACCTGACAGATTTCTCTCAGACTTTAAGTTACACTAATGGTCTCTCAATTTGTCCAAGAAAAATCCTCTGAGACTCAGATCGATGTTCACAGCTGAAAGGTTGTCTCATTTTTCATCTCCTTCCCACTCCCTTCCTGATAGCTGGATCATCTAACTTTCCAGGGCTGATGTGGGGAAGACTTCATTTATCATGAAAATAACAGCAATTAAACTTTACTTTGTCTTGTCTATGAGCTTTGTGCTGGCCCATAACTGTGTGGGTTAATCAAGTGAGACGAGTGCAGTTGTCTGTGAGCCCACAGCTGCCACAATGCCCCAGCCTGGCACGTAGAAAGAAGAGGAACATACAGTCAAATTCACCATGGTGCATATTATCTACCCGGGATTAAAAGGGCAGCTGGCTTGTGCTGTCAAAACCGTTGAGATTTCCCTCTCTTATCAAAACAAAAAAAGGATATTCAGGGAATCTATCCTTCTACACATTGATTTCTTTTTATTTTTAAAGCCACATCCAAAAAAGTGATGGACTGTGCTCAGCAGCTGAAAATATATCTCTAAATTTATACGGCAAAGTCTATAACTATTTGATAAATGCGCAGAATATGGTTTCACTTTTTCCATATAAATATTTTGTGCTTCGCATAGTTTTAACACAAATTCTGACTTATAATTCTAAGTATATCCTTTATATCACATACACAATACTTTCCAATCTTAATCCTAGTATTATCTAAAGAATTCTATCAGACAGAATTCTCGCCATCATTTAAATTGATTCAGCGGGGCCGATTTTAACTTCTGGGCAGCCGACAAGCAAAGCGAGCTGGCCGCCCGCCCTTTCCGGCACCAAAGAGGCTGGAACCATTTTGAGGGCCTGATCACATTTAAATAAAACCGGCGGGTGGCCCTGCAAAACGAGCATCCCAATTCAGCTTGTCAGATCCAGGCCGGCAGCACAGTAAGTCCGGGGGGTGGCGATTGTGGAAGGTGGGGCCAGATTATTTTGCGGGACTCGGAAGAGCACTTCTGCTGCTACTGGCCCCACAAAAATAATTGAAAACTTACCTTTTTGGAGCATCTTCAGCTGTGTTGCCAGTAAAATGGGTCGGAGAGTACAGAGTACATGCTCCAACCAGTTCTACCCTGAAATGACAATCGGGGTCCTATGTAAGCCATAGAACCTTGATTTGCACATTCAAAGGGGCCTACCGCCTGAAACAGGCCGCGTTTCGGCCCCTAAAGAAAAGGCAGCTGGCATAGCGTTAACGAGGCGGCAAGTCTACTGACTCCGTTTTGAGCCTGTTACCGCCCCATTAACGTTGCTTTTGACAAGTTAAAATCAGACACAGCATGTCAGTTAGCATCTGTGCAGAGACCAGACAAGGTAACATTTCAGCACAGTTCTGATAAAAGGGTTATATATCTAAAATATTCACTTGTCTATCCTCTCCACAGACGCTGACTGACTTACTAAGTGTTTCTAGTATTTTCTGCTTTTATCACAGCTGTACTTATTTTGCTTCATCAATCAACCAGGAATTTACCCAATATGGTATTTGGAGTGCAACCGTAAACCAGACATTATATCTGACATTAACAGGTTATTGATGGAAATGTAATTTTATGGTCATAAGTGTAAGAATTAGGTGCAATGAAGTTCTCTATCTCAGACACTAAACATTTTTATAAAATATCCTGCAAGTACTGATAGTGATTTTTTATTTCTGTACTTGTCCGAAAGATGCTATTATTTTTCAGATGCTTAGGCTTTTATCTCCCACTAAAAAACAATGGATGTCCTGCTGCCCTGGATAAAGTGCATTTTTCTGTCCTTTTGCACTCTTTGTTGTTCCCTATTGGGAACCTAGGCCCAGATGAGTTTAAAATGTGAAGCTGAGTTTTAGTCCACAAGTTCCCTTCTATTAGAAAATGCAGGTACTGCATTTGGCCTGAAAATGGCCAGTCAGTATTTTTGAAAACCTTCCACATGATTCAGACATTGCTGCAGTGTTTGTTTATTCTTTATTTTGTTGAAAGATTTTGGTAAGCCCTCATCATGTGCACAGCAATTTCTACACTTGGCATCACGTTCAAGCAGTTTCACTCACCAAGTTTTATTAATTTATTTGCTGGGTTTACTCTTAGTTCAAATTACATAGGACTGCCAGACTACATGCTCCTCAATACATAGCCCTTCCACTCTGAAATTAAGTTGCCAATATAACTAGATCTTTAATACAACCAAACCAATATCTCATTATTAGTGTAACAGGGTTTAACTTGAGATTGTGGGATGTTTCTATTACATTATTTGGGATTGGAAATACCCATTCTGTTAATGTTTAGGTCCCCCATGTTAAATTAACCTGCAGGATATGGCCACTTCTCAGGTGCCAATTTTATTAGTTCACAGCATCGCATATGCTACAATCATTAAAAGGCAATAGTCCTGAAATTCCTTGCATCATAAACCCTTCAATTATGCTAGGATCATGCTCAATGGTCCCTCCAGTAGTGACTGCATCAGAGTTTGCAGGGTGAGCAGGAGAGTACCTCGATTGCAAGGGGCAGACTGGTACAAGTGCCATTTCGGGCACATCTCTGGTACCAGTCCGTCCATGTCTTCGGGAAACTCCAGTGCTCAACTGCTTGTGGGCGGGATTCCCCTGCCCCCCAGCCTCCCCCCCCCCCACCACCTCACCCAGAGTAAAGGGGCTGATTTGGGTATTTTGGGTTGAACGAAAAATTGGAATCTTTGAAGATCCAGGCCACTTACTTAGCTGGTGGGGCCCACATACTTCTTTCTGGAGGCTGGTACACTTCCACTCAATTGGTGTACCGGCTGCCCCAGAAACGGCAGATACTGAATGAGCAGGAACTCTTGGCTAAGGGAGTCCCTATCCATGGATACTTCCACTAGCCACCATTTGCCTTATATGGGACAGACAGAGATTCTAGCCCTAATAAGGCAACAGGAAACTCGTGCAACAGCAGAGACCTGCGCAACTGGATGGCCGCTGTTTTCCTTGGGCAATGTGCCAGATTTCTGCCGGAGTTATGGTGGGAGACCAGCAGAACCCCAACAGAATTTCGAGGCCACTGTCTTCACGTAAAAATATTTTGCAAACCTTTTCTTTTGATGGGGAGAGCGAAGAAACCAGTATCATTTTCATCATAATAATGTGACAAGAATGTAACATGATGATGTATTTTGAAATTATTTACATGGGCTCGATGTGCTAAATGGCCTCTTTCTGTGCTGTAACCATTCTATGATAGTACCATGTAGTTATAAACAGAAAAGAATTGCCAAACACTTCCCCATGAAGCTGATGCTCCTTTTAGGCTCCAGTATTACTTTCCTGCCTATCATCTTGTGAACTGTTGATCAATTTTAGATTTAAATTCAATCAATTTGTGATATCTGTCAATGCAGGCGAATTCCCGATAGATGGTTTCTAAATCAACAAGATTCAAATTACAATATTAGAAAAAAATGATTTAGATTAAATTATTAAACATAAAGTAGGAATGAAAAATGATTACTGATTTCAATACAAGCTTAAGATTCACTCAAAATTGCATGTTTCAATACTGGGTTTTTTCATTTACAATGAGATCTGCTGATATTCTTTACATTAGGTAGGTGGGGAGGAGAAAGAAACATGGGACAGTGTCTTCTTCACCTTGAGTTGAACCTGACCAGTTCTGTGGTGGGCCACATTCTTGTATTCATTTAACAAACTGGACTTCCTGTCTGCTTAAACACTATTCATACTGAGGATCTAGCTACTGAACAGAAAAAAGATGCTGTCGCGGTAACTTTTATGTTAAAAGTGAGTTGATGGTAAATTAAATATCAGACTTTTCAACATGACCATGACTAGCACAATCACTGAAAACCAAAACCATCCACTGACATTGTTAATGCATTTAATGCAGCCATAAAAATTCCTGGTATCCTTTCCAGGAGTGCTCACAGATTCATTAATAGGCTTTCAAATGTGAAATTAAGTCAGTTTTAAATCTAATAAATCAACCTCCCTAATCTAGGTTGTCTACTTTTAACTATTTGCTTTCACCAGAATAAAAGCTTCAATTTTGGTCTGCATGATTTTAGTGTGAGTATCGCAATGAGGGAAAATGATTCAGAAGTAAAGTGATAAATATGCCAAATTCACCAAAAATAGATCCCATTATATTCCTGTTTTAAAACTGTTATGGAAGTAGAAACCACATAGAACTCTTGGTGAATATTAAAAAGATAATTTAATTGAAGCAGAATGAAACAATTGTTTTTATTTGAATGACTTATCCAATACTTAATGACACAGTGTTGCATGCTATATATCCTTAATAAATGGTAAGGTTTTGTTTAGAGAGGAAGACAAAAATGAAAAGGAAGGGAATCTGATGGGTGGGGGCAGGAAGACCTTGCTGATTTTCCTACCTGTACCTTCCATAATGTACAGAATAGCAAGAAATCTGTGGCTCGTACCCACACCCGACCCAAACCTGAATACCCATCATCTCAGTCCTTGCTAGGTTCTACTGGCTCCCCATATCTCAGAGAATTGATTTCAATATCCTGATCCTCACCTTCAAATCTCTCCGTGGTCTTGCTTCCCCCTTTCCTTTGCAATCTCCTCCAACCGGCCTGTACTCTCCACTCCTATGACACCATTGCTCTTCATTTCCTGTTCTCTCTGCTGCACCATTAGCATCTTCAGTCAGTATACCCCCACCCTCTGGTACTCACTCTCTCAGCTTATCTGCTTTGTCACTCTCTTCTTTCCTTTAAAAAGCACTCCACTTTGATGACATTTTCACTCACTCTAACCCCTCTCTAAATTTTGTTCCACCAGCTTGGTGTCCTCTCATGATGCACTGCTCTGAGATATCTCTGTATGTAAGGAATATATAAATGGAAGTTTAAAGTGGTTTTGTTGAACCAGCTTTTGTATTCAGGAATCACTACTAAAATTTGTCACCTACCATTACTGTAATAATAGAAAATAAATTCTATGGCAGTACAGTACTTTGGAACACAGGCACACTGTTCCACAGCGAGGGAGCTTGTGGTTCTATTGTCAATTAATTCCAAATTAACCAAGTCAATGGGGGAAGATACCAAGTGGAGGATCAACACGAGAGGGAGAGAATACAGCAGGGAAGATCATCTCGGGCTATCTTCCATATCCAGCTCAAGGCTGCTTTGGCACCTGCCTGTGCCCTTGCTTGGAAGGAGCATAGCAAGAAAGCAATTGCATATGGGGTGGAAATTGGATGTTGTTGTGCATGTTTCATGGGTATAAAATGGGCGCAATGAGGGCCAATTTCAGGCACTAACATCCTGTGCTGAGAAACGTCTGAAAGACATCCAACTCGATATTGAGTTGGGCCATTTTTCAGGCATCTATGGTGGGCGTCTAACACAGGCATTCAGCCTCTTACATATGTAAATGAGGGGCTAAACACCTGTATTTGGCTCCCTTGCAAAAATTTTAAAAATCATTGCTGTGGAGCCAGAAGGAGCAGCCATGATCCCCCGACCCCACAGCACTCCCAATCAACCCCCACCATTGCCACTCCACCACCCCCCAGGGACCTACCTTTGGGCCGCTGCCAGCGAGGCAAGGATATTCATTTACTTAACATGGAGGTATGACAGTTGACAGCAGATCATCGAAATACTATTAATAAGGCCTGAAGCCGACTTTTGAGCTGGAGTTAGGCCTCCCGGTTGGGAAACACACTCGAAGTGCGACGGCCATTCAGGCCCGAAAACGGCCTAAAGGAATTTTCATCCCTTTTTTGATGCAAAGATACGTTGTTAATTAGTACTTGGTCTTCTCTTTATCACCACTCTCAGTCTCCTACCAGCACCTTGGGGATGGGATTTACAATATGATAAAGTTTACGATTCAACTAGAAAGGGGAAAGATCAGTACAAAAAGCTAGAAAAATTGAAAAAAAGGACAATGTGAGAAAATAGAAAAGAGATTAAGAGTGGGATAAGGAAAGCTGAGAGGGAAAAATGTCAAAAAATATTAAAAGGAACAGTAAGATACTTTACAAATGTATCAGTAAAAGAGAATTGTTAAAGGCAAGGTGGGAGCCCTGAGAGGAGAGGATTGTCAGTTTGTAGAAGATGATCAAAACTGGCAGAGGTATTCAATAAGTACTTCACATTGGTCTATACTAAAGAGAAGGATATCAGAGAGGAGGTCAATCCTGAAGTGGTTGAGAGAAAGATTTGCAATATTATGATTGATAAAAGAAAATATTTAGATAAGTTGGTTAAGCTCTGGACAGAGGTCTGACGGGATACATCCTAGGATCCTGAAAGAGTTGAAGGAAGAAATTGTAGAGGCCCTAGAAATTACAGGCCTGGTTTTAACCCTGCCTGCCTGCAGCACTCCCAATACGTTCGTGCTTGCCGTCATTTTAACTTCTAGGTTTCTGGAAGTGTCCTCCCGTTGCAGGTGAGAGATTCATTGATATTTAAATATTGGGGTCTGATGATGACATCTGGTCCCTGACCTGATCTTAACTGCTGATCACTGCAGTGACCCTCAGTGCCTGGCCCTCTGGGATTGCAGGCAGAAGAGACCAAGGTCATTTAAAATGTTTGGAATGATTCCTTGTGGACCAGGAGTGCTCTTCTGGTCCCACAAGTAAACCATGGGCTTCCCCTACTTCCCTTAGCTTCCCTCCCTTTCCACAACCATGACTGCCTCAGGACCCCACTCTGAACTCTTACCCTCGGGGGCCCAACGACAGCTCTAATAAGAACATAAGAACATAAGAAATAGGAGCAGGAGTAGGCCAATCGGCCCTTCGAGCCTGCTCCGCCATTTAATAAGATCATGGCTGATCTGATCCTAACCTCAAATCTAAATTCATGTCCAATTTCCTGCCCGATCCCCGTAACCCCTAATTCCCTTTACTTCTAGGAAACTGTCTATTTCTGTTTTAAATTTATTTAATGATGTAGCTTCCACAGCTTCCTGGGGCAGCAAATTCCACAGACCTACCACCCTCTGAGTGAAGAAGTTTCCCCTCATCTCAGTTTTGAAGGAGCAGCCCCTTATTCTAAGATTATGCCCCCTAGTTCTAGTTTCACCCATCCTTGGGAACATCCTCACCGCATCCACCCGATCAAGCCCCTTCACAATCTTATATGTTTCAATAAGATTGCCTCTCATTCTTCTGAACTCCAATGAGTAGAGTCCCAATCTACTCAACCTCTCCTCATATGTCCGCCCCCTCATCCCCGGGATTAACCGAGTGAACCTTCTTTGTACTGCCTCGAGAGCAAGTATGTCTTTTCTTAAGTATGGAGACCAAAACTGTATGCAGTATTCCAGTTGCGGTCTCACCAATACCTTATATAACTGCAGCCCAATATTCTGTTCCTGCCTGCCGGCCTTCTTGTCATTCCTGCAGGATTCAGGCGAGAGTCAGCCTTTAAATGAAACCTGGATTTAAACTGCGGGCGGGCCAATTGGTTTGCTGCACCCCCACACAACGCACTTACACCCCCAGTTAAAATTGGTGTTTATATTTCAGGGCTTGATTGAGTGTGGATGATTGCTGGAGGACTGGAGAGTGACCAATGTAGAAACTATTTTTAATAGGGACACAGAGCTAACCCAGGTAATTACAAGCCAGTTATTTTAATATCTGTGGTAGGGAAAATTTTAGAGTCTTCAATTAAAGATGAAATTACTACATATCTAGATAAAGAGAAAATAGTTAGAAGTTGCCAGCACGGGTTTCAAAAGGGACGGTTCTGCTTGACAAACCTCGTAGACTACTTTAAGGAGATAACAGGCAAGGTAGATGGAAGAAGTGCATTGGATGTAGTGTATATGAAATTTAGGAACGCCTTTAACAAGATGCCGCATAGGAGATTACTAAAGAAGATTATGGAGTGTGCAATTAGGGGGAGGATGGCAAACTGAATGAAAAGTTTGTTAGATGGGGGAGAAAAAAAGAGCACGAGTTAAGGGCAGATTTTCAGAGTGGTTAGAAATGGGATATAGTGTCCTTCAGGGTTCAGTTCTGGGGCCACTTCATTCATAGGGGGAATAAATTGGATAGGGCCTATTATTGGGTGGGGGTAGCACGATCCTCTATTACCAATGGTCCCTGCGCAGGCTGGACGAGATTTTCGTGAGGCCTGAGGACTTACCTTCAAGCAGCGTTCTGAATCAGTGTTGACGCGAGGATTCAATGCAATTTGCACTTTGCACCAGGCGGCCAGCTCTTAAAAATCTCTAAAAGGTAGCTGGTACCAGTTATTTGCTGAAAATAACAGTCTGCTGTCTGCACAGAGTCTGAACGAAGATCAGACATCGCACATGCAAAACACAGATGCAGCTCCCGTCCCTATGTTTACAAACTGATGAGTTATGTTAAAACATTGAATAAAGCTTGTGCACTACTAAATCCCACATCCTCCAATCTGCCGATCTGAGTTTGTACCAGGCATGCGAGAGAGTGCGTGCACCAAGGTTCTCTGCTGATGCACTACAGGCCTTGGTGCAAGAGGTGGACAGAAGGAGGAACATCCTATATTTGCGGGGGCGGGGGGTAAGATGCCCTCCAGACATATAGCCAAAAGGCAGTGGGAGGCAGCAGGGGACAAAATCAATGCCAGGCGGATGAACATGGATGCAGTGCAAGAAGAAGTTCAATGCTTTTACACGAGTAGTCAAGGTGAATGAGGTCAACTGTCAAGTGGCGTCACCTA